>NW_025748262.1:0-27500 GCF_021184085.1 Oncorhynchus gorbuscha | reverse complement strand
GAGAGAGAGAGAGAGAGAGAGAGGAAGAGAGTGAGGGGAGAGGTGGATAGAGAGAGAGGGAGAGAGAGGAAGAGAGTGAGGGGAGAGGTGGATAGAGAGAGAGGGAGAGAGAGGAAGAGAGTGAGGGGAGAGGTGGATAGAGAGAGAGGGAGAGAGAGGAAGAGAGTGAGGGGAGAGGTGGATAGAGAGAGAGGGAGAGAGAGGAAGAGAGTGAGGGGAGAGGTGGATAGAGAGCGAGAGAGAGAGAGGAAGAGAGTGAGGGGAGAGGTGGATAGAGAGAGAGGGAGAGAGAGGAAGAGAGTGAGGGGAGAGGTGGATAGAGAGAGAGGAAGAGAGTGAGGGGAGAGGTGGATAGAGAGAGAGAGAGAGAGAGAGAGAGGAAGAGAGTGAGGGGAGAGGTGGATAGAGAGAGAGGGAGAGAGAGGAAGAGAGTGAGGGGAGAGGTGGATAGAGAGAGAGGAAGAGAGTGAGGGGAGAGGTGGATAGAGAGAGAGGGAGAGAGAGGAAGAGAGTGAGGGGAGAGGTGGATAGAGAGAGAGGAAGAGAGTGAGGGGAGAGGTGGATAGAGAGAGAGAGAGAGAGAGAGAGAGAGAGAGAGGAAGAGAGTGAGGGGAGAGGTGGATAGAGAGAGAGAGAGAGAGAGAGAGAGAGAGAGAGAGAGAGAGAGAGAGAGAGAGAGAGAGAGAGAGGAAGAGAGTGAGGGGAGAGGTGGATAGAGAGAGAGGGAGAGAGAGGAAGAGAGTGAGGGGAGAGGTGGATAGAGAGAGAGGGAGAGAGAGGAAGAGAGTGAGGGGAGAGGTGGATAGAGAGAGAGGGAGAGAGAGGAAGAGAGTGAGGGGAGAGGTGGGATAGAGAGAGAGAGAGAGAGAGAGGAAGAGAGTGAGGGGAGAGGTGGATAGAGAGAGGAGAGAGAGAGGAAGAGAGTGAGGGGAGAGGTGGATAGAGAGAGGGAGAGAGAGAGGAAGAGAGTGAGGGGAGAGGTGGATAGAGAGAGAGGGAGAGAGGAAGAGAGTGAGGGGAGAGGTGGATAGAGAGAGAGGGAGAGAGAGGAAGAGAGTGAGGGGAGAGGTGGATAGAGAGAGAGGGAGAGAGAGGAAGAGAGTGAGGGGAGAGGTGGATAGAGAGAGAGGGAGAGAGAGGAAGAGAGTGAGGGGAGAGGTGGATAGAGAGAGAGGGAGAGAGAGGAAGAGAGTCAGGGGAGAGGTGGATAGAGAGAGAGGGAGAGAGAGGAAGAGAGTGAGGGGAGAGGTGGATAGAGAGAGAGGGAGAGAGAGGAAGAGAGTGAGGGGAGAGGTGGATAGAGAGAGAGAGGGAGAGAGAGGAAGAGAGTGAGGGGAGAGGTGGATAGAGAGCGAGAGAGAGAGAGGAAGAGAGTGAGGGGAGAGGTGGATAGAGAGCGAGAGAGAGTTAGAATGAATAAGTCATATAGTTGACAGTACTTGGGAGAGGTCAATGATGGTGGGACAGAGAGAGAGAGAGAGAGCGAGAGAGAGAGAGAGAGAGAGAGAGAGAGAGAGAGAGAGAGAGAGAGAGAGAGAGAGAGAGAGAGAGACCGAGACCGAGACCGAGAGAGAGAGAGAGAGAGAGAAGGAGAGAGAGAGAGAGAGTGTGTGTGTGTGTGTGTGTGTGTGTGTGTGTGTGTGTGTGTGTGTGTGTGTGTGTGTGTGTGTGTGTGTGTGTGTGTGTGTGTGTGTGTGTGTGTGTGTGTGTGTGTGTGTGTGTGTGTGTGTGTGTGTGTGAGAGAGAGATTTATGTAGTTAAGTGGGGTGTGGTATGTAGAGAGAGAGGGAGAAGAAGAGTGAAAGGGGACAGAGAATGAAAGAGAGAGAGAGATAGAGGGAGAAGATTGAAAGGGGACTGTGAAAGAGAACTTTACTCTTCAATCTCCATCTTTTATCAACCCAGATGTCTTTATAAAGCCACTGAACTCTCATCCCCTCTGTGTGCTGAAAGAGAGAAGGGGAGGGGGAGATAAATGGATGTAGAGATGGGATAGATGGATGTCATAGAGTGCTGGATCAGGCAGTCCTGCAGAGAGAGGGGGAGGAGTGTGGGAGGAGTGGGGGAGGAGTGGTGTTCAGACAGGAATAGAAGAAGTAGAATAGATTTTCACACTGTCTCATTTCACAGATAGAGAAGAGGGGAGGGGAGGAATGGGAGAGAGTGGTGGAGAGAGGGAGGAGGGGGAGGAATGGGAGAGAGTGGTGGAGAGAGGGAGGAGGGGGAGGAATGGGAGAGAGTGGTGGAGAGAGGGAGGAGGGGGAGGAATGGGAGAGAGTGCTGGAGAGAGGGAGGAGGGGGAGGAATGGGAGAGAGTGCTGGAGAGCGGGAGGAGGGGGAGGAATTGGGAGAGAGTGATGGAGAGAGGGAGGAGGGGGAGGAATTGAAGAGAGAGGGAGGAGGGGGAGGAATGGGAGGGGAGTGAGTGATGGAGAGAGGGGGACAGGGAGGAAGGGGGGGTGAATGAGAGAGGGAGGAAGGAGGGGGGTGATAGAAAGAGGGAGGAAGGAGAGGGGGTAGGATAGAGAGAGGGAGGGAGGGAGGGGGTGATAGAGAGAGGGAATAAGGAGAGGTGGGTGATAGAAAGAGGGAGGAAGGAGAGGGGGTAGGATAGAGAGAGGGAGGGAGGGGGGGGTGATAGAGAGAGGGAATAAGGAGAGGGGGTGATAGAGAGAGGAGGAAGGGGAGGGGTGATAGAGAGAGGGAGGAAGGAGAGGGGTGATAGAGAGAGGGAGGAAGGAGAGGGGTGATAGAGAGATGGAGGGAGGGGAGGTGGTGATAGAGAGAGGGAATAAGGAGAGGTGGGTGATAGAGAGAGGGAATAAGGAGAGGGGTGATAGAGAGAGGGAATAAGGAGAGGTGGGTGATAGATAGAGGAATAAGGAGAGGGGTGATAGAGGGAATAAGGAGAGGGGTGATAGAGAGAGGGAATAAGGAGAGGGGGTGATAGATAGAGGGAATAAGGAGAGGGGGTGATAGAGAGAGGGGAATAAGGAGAGGGGTGATAGAGAGAGGGAGGAAGGAGGGGGTGATAGATAGAGGGAGGAAGGAGGGGGGTGATAGATAGAGGGAATAAGGAGAGGGGGTGATAGATAGAGGGAATAAGGAGAAGGGGTGATAGATAGAGGGAATAATAGATAGAGGGAATAAGGAGAGGGGTGATAAAGAGAGGGAATAAGGAGAGGGGTGATAGAGAGAGGGAATCAGGAGAGGGTGATAGAGAGAGGGAATAAGGAGAGGTGGGTGATAGATAGAGGGGAATAAGGAGAGGGGGTGAATGAGAGAGGGAGGAAGGAGGGGGTGATAGATAGAGGGAATAACATTTACATTACATTTAAGTCATTTAGCAGACGCTCTTATCCAGAGCGACTTACAAATTGGTGCATTCACCTTATGACATCCAGTGGAACAGTCACTTTACAATAGTGCATCTAAAACTTAAGGGGGTGAGAGGGATTACTTATCCTATCCTAGGTATTCCTTAAAGAGGTGGGGTTTCAGGTGTCTCCGGAAGGTGGTGATTGACTCCGCTGTCCTGGCGTCGTGAGGGAGTTTGTTCCACCATTGGGGGGCCAGGGCAGCGAACAGTTTTGACTGGGCTGAGCGGGAGCTGTACTTCCTCAGTGGTAGGGAGGCGAGCAGGCCAGAGGTGGATGAACGCAGTGCCCTTGTTTGGGTGTAGGGCCTGATCAGAGCCTGGAGGTACTGAGGTGCCGTTCCCCTCACAGCTCCGTAGGCAAGCACCATGGTCTTGTAGCGGATGCGAGCTTCAACTGGAAGCCAGTGGAGAGAACGGAGGAGCGGGGTGACGTGAGAGAACTTGGGAAGGTTGAACACCAGACGCGCTGCGGATTTCTGGATGAGTTGAAGGGGTTTAATGGCACAGGCAGGGAGCCCAGCCAACAGCGAGTTGCAGTAATCCAGACGGGAGATGACAAGTGCCTGGATTAGGACCTGCGCCGCTTCCTGTGTGAGGCAGGGTCGTACTCTGCGGATGTTGTAGAGCATGAACCTACAGGAACGGGCCACCGCCTTGATGTTGGCTGAGAACGACAGGGTGTTGTCCAGGATCACGCCAAGGTTCTTGGCGCTCTGGGAGGAGGACACAATGGAGTTGTCAACCGTGATGGCGAGATCATGGAACGGGCAGTCCTTCCCCGGGAGGAAGAGCAGCTCCGTCTTGCCGAGGTTCAGCTTGAGGTGGTGATCCGTCATCCACACTGATATGTCTGCCAGACATGCAGAGATGCGATTCGCCACCTGGTCATCAGAAGGGGGAAAGGAGAAGATTAATTGTGCGTCGTCTGCATAGCAATGATAAGAGAGACCATGTGAGGTTATGACAGAGCCAAGTGACTTGGTGTATAGCGAGAATAGGAGAGGGCCAAGAACAGAGCCCTGGGGGACACCAGTGGTGAGAGCGCGTGGTGAGGAGACAGATTCTCGCCACGCCACCTGGTAGGAGCGACCTGTCAGGTAGGACGCAATCCAAGCGTGGGCCGCGCCGGAGATGCCCAACTCGGAGAGGGTGGAGAGGAGGATCTGATGGTTCACAGTATCGAAGGCAGCCGATAGATCTAGAAGGATGAGAGCAGAGGAGAGAGAGTTAGCTTTAGCAGTGCGGAGCGCCTCCATGATACAGAGGAGAGCAGTCTCAGTTGAATGACTAGTCTTGAAACCTGACTGATTTGGATCAAGAAGGTCATTCAGAGAGAGATAGTGGGAGAGCTGGCCAAGGACGGCACGTTCAAGAGTTTTGGAGAGAAAAGAAAGAAGGGATACTGGTCTGTAATTGTTGACATCGGAGGGATCGAGTGTAGGTTTTTCAGAAGGGGTGCAACTCTCGCTCTCTTGAAGACGGAAGGGACGTAGCTAGCGGTCAGGGATGAGTTGATGAGCGAGGTGAGGTAAGGGAGAAGGTCTCCGGAAATGGTCTGGAGAAGAGAGGAGGGGATAGGGTCAAGCGGGCAGGTTGTTGGGCGGCCGGCCGTCACAAGACGCGAGATTTCATCTGGAGAGAGAGGGGAGAAAGAGGTCAGAGCACAGGGTAGGGCAGTGTGAGCAGAACCAGCGGTGTCGTTTGACTTAGCAAACGAGGATCGGATGTCGTCGACCTTCTTTTCAAAATGGTTGACGAAGTCATCTGCAGAGAGGGAGGAGGGGGGGGGGAGGGGGAGGAGGATTCAGGAGGGAGGAGAAGGTGGCAAAAGAGCTTCCTAGGGTTAGAGGCAGATGCTTGGAATTTAGCGTGGTAGAAAGTGGCTTTAGCAGCAGAGACAGAGGAGGAAAATGTAGAGAGGAGGGAGTGAAAGGATGCCAGGTCCGCAGGGAGGCGAGTTTTCCTCCATTTCCGCTCGGCTGCCCGGAGCCCTGTTCTGAATAAGGAGAGGGGGTGATAGAGAGAGGGAATAAGGAGAGGGGGTGATAGATAGAGGGAATAAGGAGAGGGGGTGATAGATAGAGGGAGGAAGGGGAGGGGTGATAGAGAGAGGGAGGAAGGAGAGGTGGGTGATAGATAGACGGAATAAGGAGAGGGGAAGATAGAGAGAGGGAGGAGGGGGAGTGGCTGATAGAAAGACGAGACAGAGAAGTGGATGGGATATACTGTAGATGAGTACAGAGAGATAGGTAGGTAATATAGCTCACACAGTAGACAGCCCAGTCCTTTCTCACTCTCTCTCTCCCTCTTTCACGTCTCTCCTCTCTTACCTCTCTCTCCCTCTCTCTCCCTCTCTCTCCCTCTCTCTCACTCTCTCCCTCTTTCACATCTCTCCTCTCTCACCTATCTCCCTCCCTCCCTCTCTCTCTCTCTCTCTCTCTCTCTCTCTCTCTCTCTCTCTCTCTCTCTCTCTCTCTCTCTCTCTCTCTCTCTCTCTCTCTCTCTCTCTCTCTCTCACTCTCTCTCTCCCTCTTTCACATCTCTCCTCTCTCACCTATCTCCCTCCCTCTCTCACCTATCTCTCTCTCTCTCTCTCTCTCTCTCTCTCTCTCTCTCTCTCTCTCTCTCTCTCTCTCTCTCTCTCTCTCACTCCTTTCACGTCTCTACCTCTCTTACTCTCTCTCCCTCTCTCTCCCTCTCTCTCCCTCTCTCTCACTCTCTCTCTCCCTCTTTCACATCTCTCCTCTCTCACCTCTCCCTCCCTCCCTCTCTCTCTCTCTCTCTCTCTCTCTCTCTCTCTCTCTCTCTCTCTCTCTCTCTCTCTCTCTCTCTCTCTCTCTCTCTCTCACTCTCTCTCTCCCTCTTTCACATCTCTCCTCTCTCACCTATCTCCCTCCCTCTCTCACCTATCTCTCTCTCTCTCTCTCTCTCTCTCTCTCTCTCTCTCTCTCTCTCTCTCTCTCTCTCTCTCTCTCTCTCTCTCTCTCTCTCTCTCTCTCTCTTTCACGTCTCTCCTCTCTCAGTTCAATTCCATTGAATTCAATTCAAAAGGGCTTTATTGACATGGGAAACATATGTTTACGTTGCCAAAGCAACACTCACAAACAATGTGCAAGTAATAAATAAACACAAACAAATCCTGCTGCTGTGATGGCACACCGGTATATGGGATTTTATCAGTGTTTAATTTGTCTTCCAATTCTTTGTGGATCTGTGTAATCTGAGGGAAATATGTCTCTCTAATATGGTCATACATTTGACAGGAGGTTAGGAAGTGCAACTCAGTTTCCATCTCATTTTGTGGACAGTGAGCACATAGCCTGTCTTCTCTTGAGAGCCATGTCTGCCTACGGCGGCCTTTCTCAATAGCAAGGCTATGGTCACTGAGTCTGTACATAGTCAAAGCTTTCCTTAAGTTTGGGTCAGTCACAGTGGACAGGTATTCTGCCGCTGTGTACTCTCTGTTTAGGGCCAAATAGCATTATAGTTTGCTCAGTTTTTTTTGTTAATTATTTCAAGGGTGTCAAACCGTTATATTTTTGTTTTCTCATGATTTGGTTGGGTCTAATTGTGTTGCTGTCCTGGGGCTCTGTAGGGTGTGTTTGTGTTTGTGAACAGAGTATTTTTTTGCAGAATTTTGCACGCAGAGCATCGGTTGGGATTTTGTCCCATTTTGTGAATTCTTGGTTGTTGAGTGGAACCGAACACACATTTAGTTGATATACAGTACCAGTACAAAGTTTGGACACTGTCAGACCTCAGGATATGATTCCAGGACCCAGATTCACACAGTTCGATTCACAGATGTTTATTAACAAAACAAGGGGCAGGCAGAGGTCAGGGTCAGGGCAGGCAGAGGTCAGAGTCAGGGCAGGCAGAGGTCAGAGTCAGGGCAGGCAGAGGTCATAGTCAGGGCAGGCAGAGGTCAGGGTCAGGGCAGGCAGAGGTCAGGGTCAGGGCAGGCAGAGGTCAGAGTCAGGGCAGGCAGAGGTCAGGGTCAGGGCAGGCAGAGGTCAGGGTCAGGGCAGGCAGAGGTCAGAGTCAGGGCAGGCAGAGGTCAGAGTCAGGGCAGGCAGAGGTCAGAGTCAGGGCAGGCAGAGGTCAGAGTCAGGGCAGGCAGAGGTCAGGGTCAGGGCAGGCAGAGGTCAGAGTCAGGGCAGGCAGAGGTCAGGGTCAGGGCAGAGGTCAGAGTCAGGGCAGGCAGAGGTCAGGGTCAGGGCAGGCAGAGGTCAGGGTCAGGGCAGAGGTCAGAGTCAGGGCAGGCAGAGGTCAGGGTCAGGGCAGGCAGAGGTCAGAGTCAGGGCAGGCAGAGGTCAGGGTCAGGGCAGGCAGAGGTCAGGGTCAGGGCAGGCAGAGGTCAGGGTCAGGGCAGGCAGAGGTCAGGGTCAGGGCAGGCAGAGGTCAGGGTCAGGGCAGGCAGAGGTCAGGGTCAGGGCAGACAGAGGTCAGAGTCAGGGCAGGCAGAGGTCAGGGTCAGGGCAGGCAGAGGTCAGGGTCAGGGCAGGCAGAGGTCAGAGTCAGGGCAGGCAGAGGTCAGAGTCAGGGCAGGCAGAGGTCAGAGTCAGGGCAGGCAGAGGTCAGAGTCAGGGCAGTCAGAGGTCAGAGTCAGGGCAGTCAGAGGTCAGGGTTAGGGCAGTCAGAGGTCAGGGTCAGGGCAGGCAGAGGTCAGAGTCAGGGCAGGCAGAGGTCAGGGTCAGGGCAGTCAGAGGTCAGAGTCAGGGCAGGCAGAGGTCAGAGTCAGGGCAGGCAGAGGTCAGGGTCAGGGCAGGCAGAGGTCAGGGTCAGGGCAGGCAGAGGTCAGAGTCAGGGCAGGCAGAGGTCAGGGTCAGGGCAGTCAGAGGTCAGAGTCAGGGCAGGCAGAGGTCAGAGTCAGGGCAGGCAGAGGTCAGAGTCAGGGCAGGCAGAGGTCAGAGTCAGGGCAGGCAGAGTGGGGCCCTACACACTCACAGGGCCCTAGACACTCACAGGGCCCTACACACTCACAGGGCCCTACACACTCACAGGGCCCTAGACACTCACAGGGACCTACACACTGACAGGGCCCTACACACTGACAGGGCCCTAGACACTCACAGGGCCCTAGACACTCACAGGGACCTACACACTGACAGGGCCCTACACACTGACAGGGCCCTAGACACTCACAGGGCCCTAGACACTCACAGGTCCCTACACACTCACAGGGCCCTACACACTCACAGGGCCCTACACACTGACAGGGCCCTAGACACTCATAGGGCCCTAGACACTCACAGGGCCCTACACACTCACAGGGCCCTACACACTCACAGGGCCCTAGACACTCATAGGGCCCTAGACACTCACAGGGCCCAAGACACTGACACGGCCCTAGACACTCACAGGGCCCAAGACACTCACAGGGCCCAAGACACTGACAGGGCCCTACACACTCACAGGGCCCTAGACACTGACAGGGCCCTACACACTCACAGGGCCCTACACACTCACAGGGCCCTACACACTCACAGGGCCCTAGACACTGACAGGGCCCTAGACACTGACAGGGCCCTAGACACTGACAGGGCCCTAGACACTCACAGGGCCCTAGACACTCACAGGGCCCTACACACTCACAGGGCCCTAGACACTCACATGGCCCTAGACACTCACAGGGCCCTAGACACTCACAGGGCCCAAGACACTCACAGGGCCCTAGACACTCACAGGGCCCTACACACTCACGGGCCCTACACACTCACAGGGCCCAAGACACTCACAGGGCCCAAGACACTCACAGGGCCCAAGACACTCACAGGGCGCAAGACACTCACAGGGCCCTAGACACTCACAGGGCCCAAGACACTCACAGGGCCCAAGACACTCACAGGGCGCAAGACACTCACAGGGCCCTAGACACTCACAGGGCCCAAGACACTCACAGGGCGCAAGACACTCACAGGGCCCTACACACTCACGGGCCCTACACACTCACAGGGCCCAAGACACTCACAGGGCCCAAGACACTCACAGGGCCCAAGACACTCACAGGGCCCAAGACACTCACAGGGCCCAAGACACTCACAGGGCCCAAGACACTCACAGGGCGCAAGACACTCACAGGGCGCAAGACACTCACAGGGCCCTAGACACTCACAGGGCCCAAGACACTCACAGGGCCCTAGACACTCACAGGGCCCAAGACACTCACAGGGCCCAAGACACTCACAGGGCCCAAGACACTCACAGGGCCCTACACACTAATTAACGGTGGAGGGAGAGGAGAAACAACAACACAAACAACAACACAGAGTTACACAAGGAATAAACAAACATACAGTCAATAATACAATAGAAAAAAGTAAATATACAGTATGTGCAAATGACTTGTAGACGACCTGGAGCCAGTGGGTTTGGCGTTGAATATATAGCGAGGGCCAGCCAACGGGAGCATACAGGTCACAGTGGTGGGTAGTATATGGGGCTTTAGTGACAAAACGGATGGCACTGTGATAGACTACATCCAGACACTGTGATAGACTACATCCAGACACTGTGATAGACTACATCCAGACACTGTGATAGACTACATCCAGACTACATCCAGACACTGTGATAGACTACATCCAGACTACATCCAGACACTGTGATAGACTACATCCAGACTACATCCAGACACTGTGATAGACTACATCCAGACTACATCCAGACATTGTGATAGATAACATCCAGACACTGTGATAGACTACATCCAGACACTGTGATAGACTACATCCAGACACTGTGATAGACTACATCCAGACTACATCCAGACATTGTGATAGACTACATCCAGACACTGTGATAGACTACATCCAGACACTGTGATAGACTACATCCAGACACGGTGATAGACTACATCCAGACACTGTGATAGACTACATCCAGACACTGTGATAGACTACATCCAGACACTGTGATAGACTACATCCAGACACTGTGATAGACTACATCCAGACACTGTGATAGACTACATCCAGACACTGTGATAGACTACATCCAGACACTGTGATAGACTACATCCAGACACTGTGATAGACTACATCCAGACACTGTGATAGACTACATCCAGACACTGTGATAGACTACATCCAGACACTGTGATAGACTACATCCAGACACTGTGATAGACTACATCCAGACACTGTGATAGACTACATCCAGACACTGTGATAGACTACATCCAGACACTGTGATAGACTACATCCAGACACTGTGATAGACTACATCCAGACACTGTGATAGACTACATCCAGACACTGTGATAGACTACATCCAGACATTGTGATAGACTACATCCAGACACTGTGATAGACTACATCCAGACACTGTGATAGACTACATCCAGACACTGTGATAGACTACATCCAGACACTGTGATAGACTACATCCAGACACTGTGATAGACTACATCCAGACACTGTGATAGACTACATCCAGACATTGTGATAGACTACATCCAGACACTGTGATAGACTACATCCAGACACTGTGATAGACTACATCCAGACACTGTGATAGACTACATCCAGACATTGTGATAGACTACATCCAGACACTGTGATAGACTACATCCAGACACTGTGATAGACTACATCCAGACACTGTGATAGACTACATCCAGGCACTGTGATAGACTACATCCAGACTACATCCAGACACTGTGATAGACTACATCCAGACACTGTGATAGACTACATCCAGACACTGTGATAGACTACATCCAGACACTGTGATAGACTACATCCAGACACTGTGATAGACTACATCCAGACACTGTGATAGACTACATCCAGACTACATCCAGACACTGTGATAGACTACATCCAGACACTGTGATAGACTACATCCAGACTACATCCAGACACTGTGATAGACTACATCCAGGCACTGTCATAGACTACATCCAGACACTGTGATAGACTACATCCAGACACTGTGATAGACTACATCCAGACACTGTGATAGACTACATCCAGGCACTGTGATAGACTACATCCAGACACTGTAATAGACTACATCCAGACTACATCCAGACACTGTGATAGACTACATCCAGACACTGTGATAGACTACATCCAGACACTGTGATAGACTACATCCAGACACTGTGATAGACTACATCCGGACACTGTGATAGACTACATCCAGACACTGTGATAGACTACATCCAGACACTGTGATAGACTACATCCAGACACTGTGATAGACTACATCCAGACACTGTGATAGACTACATCCAGACACTGTGATAGACTACATCCAGACACTGTGATAGACTACATCCAGACACTGTGATAGACTACATCCAGACACTGTGATAGACTACATCCAGACACTGTGATAGACTACATCCAGACACTGTGATAGACTACATCCAGACATTGTGATAGACTACATCCAGACACTGTGATAGACTACATCCAGACATTGTGATAGACTACATCCAGACACTGTGATAGACTACATCCAGACTACATCCAGACACTGTGATAGACTACATCCAGACATTGTGATAGACTACATCCAGACATTGTGATAGACTACATCCAGACATTGTGATAGACTACATCCAGACACTGTGATAGACTACATCCAGACATTGTGATAGACTACATCCAGACACTGTGATAGACTACATCCAGACACTGTGATAGACTACATCCAGACATTGTGATAGACTACATCCAGACACTGTGATAGACTACATCCAGACTACATCCAGACACTGTGATAGACTACATCCAGACATTGTGATAGACTACATCCAGACATTGTGATAGACTACATCCAGACACTGTGATAGACTACATCCAGACTACATCCAGACACTGTGATAGACTACATCCAGACATTGTGATAGACTACATCCAGACATTGTGATAGACTACATCCAGACATTGTGATAGACTACATCCAGACACTGTGATAGACTACATCCAGACACTGTGATAGACTACATCCAGACTACATCCAGACACTGTGATAGACTACATCCAGACACTGTGATAGACTACATCCAGACACTGTGATAGATAACATCCAGACACTGTGATAGACTACATCCAGACACTGTGATAGACTACATCCAGACACTGTGATAGACTACATCCAGACACTGTGATAGACTACATCCAGACACTGTGATAGACTACATCCAGACACTGTGATAGACTACATCCAGACACTGTGATAGATAACATCCAGACACTGTGATAGACTACATCCAGGCACTGTGATAGACTACATCCAGACTACATCCAGACACTGTGATAGATAACATCCAGACA
The DNA here is from genome assembly GCF_021184085.1 of Oncorhynchus gorbuscha. Taxonomy (NCBI): domain Eukaryota; kingdom Metazoa; phylum Chordata; class Actinopteri; order Salmoniformes; family Salmonidae; genus Oncorhynchus; species Oncorhynchus gorbuscha. The sequence continues at coordinate 14,834 of NW_025748262.1, read as the reverse complement.
CTGTGATAGACTACATCCAGACACTGTGATAGACTACATCCAGACACTGTGATAGACTACATCCAGACACTGTGATAGACTACATCCAGACACTGTGATAGATAACATCCAGACACTGTGATAGACTACATCCAGACACTGTGATAGACTACATCCAGACACTGTGATAGACTACATCCAGACACTGTGATAGACTACATCCAGACACTGTGATAGACTACATCCAGACACTGTGATAGACTACATCCAGACACTGTGATAGACTACATCCAGACTACATCCAGACACTGTGACAGACTACATCCAGACACTGTGATAGACTACATCCAGACACTGTGATAGACTACATCCAGACACTGTGATAGACTACATCCAGACACTGTGATAGATAACATCCAGACACTGTGATAGACTACATCCAGACACTGTGATAGACTACATCCAGACACTGTGATAGATAACATCCAGACACTGTGATAGACTACATCCAGACACTGTGATAGACTACATCCAGACACTGTGATAGACTACATCCAGACACTGTGATAGACTACATCCAGACATTGTGATAGACTACATCCAGACACTGTGATAGACTACATCCAGACACTGTGATAGACTACATCCAGACACTGTGATAGACTACATCCAGACTACATCCAGACACTGTGATAGACTACATCCAGACATTGTGATAGACTACATCCAGACATTGTGATAGACTACATCCAGACACTGTGATAGACTACATCCAGACTACATCCAGACACTGTGATAGACTACATCCAGACATTGTGATAGACTACATCCAGACATTGTGATAGACTACATCCAGACATTGTGATAGACTACATCCAGACACTGTGATAGACTACATCCAGACACTGTGATAGACTACATCCAGACTACATCCAGACACTGTGATAGACTACATCCAGACACTGTGATAGACTACATCCAGACACTGTGATAGATAACATCCAGACACTGTGATAGACTACATCCAGACACTGTGATAGACTACATCCAGACACTGTGATAGACTACATCCAGACACTGTGATAGACTACATCCAGACACTGTGATAGACTACATCCAGACACTGTGATAGACTACATCCAGACACTGTGATAGATAACATCCAGACACTGTGATAGACTACATCCAGGCACTGTGATAGACTACATCCAGACTACATCCAGACACTGTGATAGATAACATCCAGACACTGTGATAGACTACATCCAGACACTGTGATAGACTACATCCAGACACTGTGATAGACTACATCCAGACACTGTGATAGACTACATCCAGACACTGTGATAGATAACATCCAGACACTGTGATAGACTACATCCAGACACTGTGATAGACTACATCCAGACACTGTGATAGACTACATCCAGACACTGTGATAGACTACATCCAGACACTGTGATAGACTACATCCAGACACTGTGATAGACTACATCCAGACACTGTGATAGACTACATCCAGACTACATCCAGACACTGTGACAGACTACATCCAGACACTGTGATAGACTACATCCAGACACTGTGATAGACTACATCCAGACACTGTGATAGACTACATCCAGACACTGTGATAGATAACATCCAGACACTGTGATAGACTACATCCAGACACTGTGATAGACTACATCCAGACACTGTGATAGATAACATCCAGACACTGTGATAGACTACATCCAGACACTGTGATAGACTACATCCAGACACTGTGATAGACTACATCCAGACACTGTGATAGACTACATCCAGACTACATCCAGACACTGTGATAGACTACATCCAGACTACATCCAGACACTGTGATAGACTACATCCAGACTACATCCAGACACTGTGATAGACTACATCCAGACTACATCCAGACACTGTGATAGACTACATCCAGACACTGTGATAGACTACATCCAGACATTGTGATAGACTACATCCAGACACTGTGATAGACTACATCCAGACATTGTGATAGACTACATCCAGACACTGTGATAGACTACATCCAGACACTGTGATAGACTACATCCAGACACTGTGATAGACTACATCCAGACACTGTGATAGACTACATCCAGACACTGTGATAGACTACATCCAGACACTCTGATAGACTACATCCAGACACTGTGATAGACTACATCCAGACTACATCCAAACTAGTATGGTAGAATAGAAATGAGTGGACTTCCTGTGTGATATAGTATGGTAGAATAGAAATGAATGGACTTCCTGTATGATACGGTACGGTAGAATAGAAATGCATGGACTTCCTGTATTATATAGTATGGTAGAATTAGAAATGAATGGACTTCCTGTATGATATAGTATGGTAGAATAGAAATGAATGGACTTCCTGTATGATACGGTACGGTAGAATAGAAATGAATGGACTTCCTGTATGATACGGTACGGTAGAATAGAAATGAGTGTACTTCCTGTATGATACGGTACGGTAGAAGAGAGGATCCAATTTTTAACTTACGTTATACGGCAATCAACCTAATTTACATACCGCCAACATTCCTTCCCTGTGGCGCTCCTTGTTGCTACTGACAACAGCGATGAATCACTATCATCATGGTCATGGTTACGGTTGGCATCATGACAGCAGGGAACAGGAATCAGGTTGCATCCTCACAACAATAAGGAGTGACCAACATTATCACAACAAAGTCAAGACAGGATGAAACCGGGTGTCATGGTGACACATCTTGACCAAGTTTAGTGAATTGATGTCCTGTTTATGAATAAAGGAAGTGCTGTTGATGAAAGAAGAGAGAGACTCCGAGACAAGTGTGTCTGTGTGTGTGTAAGTGTGTGTGTGTGTGTGTGTGTGTGTGTGTGTGTGTGTGTGTGTGTGTGTGTGTGTGTGTGTGTGTGTGTGTGTGTGTGTGTGTGTGTGTGTGTGTGTGTGTGTGTGTGTGTGTGTGTGTTCACGCCTGTCAGATCTCTTCATAATAATTTTTCCACAGCAGGACCACTACCTACCAGAACCCATAGGGAGGGTCTCTCTCTCGCTCTCTCTCCTATCCCTCTCACTCTCTCTCCTTCTCTCATTCTCTCTCTCTCTCTCTCTCTCTCTCTCTCTCTCTCTCTCTCTCTCTCTCTCTCTCTCTCTCTCTCTCTCTCTCTCTCTCTCTCTATCCCTCTCACTCTCTCTCACTCTCTCTCCTCTCTCTCACTCTCTCTCTCTCTCTCTCTCTCTCTCTCTCTCTCTCTCTCTCTCTCTCTCTCTCTCTCTCTATCCCTCTCACTCTCTCCCCTTCTCTCATTCTCTCTTCTCTCTCTCTCTCTCTCTCTCTCTCTCTCTCTCTCTCTCTCTCTCTCTCTCTCTCTCTCTCTCTCTCTCTCTCTCTCTCTCTCCTCTCTCTCTCTCTCTCTCTCTCTCTCTCTCTCTCTCTCTCTCTCTCTCTCTCTCTCTCTCTCTCTCTCTCTCTATCCCTCTCACTCTCTCTCTCTCTCCTTCTCTCCTTCTCTCTCTGTCTCCTTTCCTTTATATTTCTCCTTTCTTCCTCTTTTCTCTCCTCTCTCTCTCCATCTGGATCTCTCATTAGGTATTATTTAATCAACAGGAATGGAGAGAGAGAGAGAGAGAGAGAGAGAGAGAGAGAGAGAGAGAGAGAGAGAGAGAGAGAGAGAGAGAGAGAGAGAGAGAGAGAGAGAGAGAGAGAAGAGAGAGAAGAGAGAGAGAGAGAATGAGAGAAATAGAAGGAGAGAGAGAGAGAGAGAGAGAGAATGAGAGAAATAGAAGGAGAGAGAGAGAGAGAGAGAGAGAGAGAGCGAGAGAGAGAGAGAGAGAGAGAGAGAGAGAGAGAGAGAGAGAGAAGAGAGAATGAGAGAAATAGAAGGAGAGAGAGAGACAATCTGTGTGTATTGAAGTAAATTGGTTATATGATTCTGTGTGTGTTTGTCAAATTTTGCCTGGACAATTTTAGACTTTAGATCCCCATCCTCTCGCTCCTCTCTCTTTCTCTTACTCCCTCGCTCTATCCGGCTGTCTCTCTCTCTCTCTCTCTCTCTCTCTCTCTCTCTCTCTCTCTCTCTCTCTCTCTCTCTTCTCACTCTCTCACTCTCTTCTCTCTCTCTCTCACTCTCTTCTCTTTCTCTCTCTCTCTCTCTCTCCTCCTTCCCTTCCTCTTTCCTTCCCCTCCTCTTCCTCCTTATCTTCCTCTTCCTCCTTACCTTCCTCTCTCCTTCTTACTTCCCTCCCTCCATCTCTCCCTCCATATCAACTTCCATCCTCATATCTACCTTCATCCGCATCTCTCCCTCATCTCCATGTTTGCTCTTTTCTCACTTTTCCCCATATCATTACATTGTTGTTTTTCTCCTTCTGTTTCCCTATGTCTATTCTTATATTTTCCATTATACCTCTGCTTCTCTGCCTGCCCCTCGTTCCTTCTTTTCCCCCTCTCCCCCTCCCCCTCGTTCCTTCTCTGCCTCCTCCCTCTCCCCCCCCTCCACCTCTAGTTGTTGATTTGTTTTTGCAGTTTTTCAAATTCAATTTTCTTTTCCTCGACACAATGATTTCCAAACATTCTTATACCCCACCACTCTCCACCTCTCTCTCTCTCTCTCTCTCTCTCTCTCTCTCTCTCTCTCTCTCTCTCTCTCTCTCTCTCTCTCTCTCTCTCTCTCTCTCTCTCTCTCTATATATATATATATATATATATATATATATATATATATCCTCCACCTTGCTTTCCATCCTCCTCGGTTTGTCACTGTTAATTTCTCTCTCCTTCCATCCTCTCTCTCCCTCTCGCCAATCCCCACCCCTCTCTCTCTCTCTCTCTCTCTCTCTTGTTCCCTCGCTCACTAACCCATTTATTCCAAACTAGATTTTCCTTCTCCACCTGGCTCCTGTCTTCCAATATACCTACTTGTTTTTTTTCCTCCATTCAATTCATCCCTATTTCCCTCTCTCTCCCCTCCTTCCTGTCTGACTCTCCCCTCCTTCCTGTCTGACCCTCTCTCTCTCCCCTCCTTCCTGTCTGACTCTCCCCTCCTTCCTGTCTGACTCTCCCCTCCTTCCTGTCTGACTCTCCCCTCCTTCCTGTCTGACCCTCTCTCTCTCCCCTCCTTCCTGTCTGACTCTCCCCTCCTTCCTGTCTGACTCTCTCTCTCCCGTCCTTCCTGTCTGACTCTCCCCTCCTTCCTGTCTGACCCTCTCTCTCTCCCCTCCTTCCTGTCTGACTCTCCCCTCCTTCCTGTCTGACCCTCTCTCTCCCCTCCTTCCTGTCTGACTCTCCCCTCCTTCCTGTCTGACTCTCCCTCCTTCCTGTCTGACACTCTCTCTCTCCCCTCCTTCCTGTCTGACTCTCCCCTCCTTCCTGTCTGACTCTCCCCTCCTTCCTGTCTGACTCTCCCCTCCTTCCTGTCTGACCCTCTCTCTCTCCCCTCCTTCCTGTCTGACTCTCCCCTCCTTCCTGTCTGACTCTCCCCTCCTTCCTGTCTGACTCTACCCTCCTTCCTGTCTGACTCTCCCCTCCTTCCTGTCTGACCCTCTCTCTCTCCCCTCCTTCCTGTCTGACTCTCCCCTCCTTCCTGTCTGACTCTCCCCTCCTTCCTGTCTGACCCTCTCTCTCTCCCCTCCTTCCTGTCTGACTCCCCCCTCCTTCCTGTCTGACTCTCCCCTCCTTCCTGTCTGACCCTCTCTCTCACCCCTCCTTCCTGTCTGACTCTCCCTCCTTCCTGTCTGACTCTCTCTCTCCCCTCCTTCCTGTCTGACTCTCCCTCCTTCCTGTCTGACTCTCTCTCTCCCTCCTTCCTGTCTGACTCTCTCTCTCCCCTCCTTCCTGTCTGACTCTCCCCTCCTTCCTGTCTGACTCTCTCTCCCCTCCTTCCTGTCTGACTCTCTCTCTCCCCTCCTTCCTGTCTGACTCTCTCTCTCTCCCCTCCTTCCTGTCTGACTCACTCTCTCTCCCCTCCTTCCTGTCTGACCCTCTCTCTCTCCCCTCCACCCTGTCTGACTCTCCTCCTTCCTGTCTGACTCTCTCTCCCCTCCTTCCTGTCTGACTCTCCCTCCTTCCTGTCTGACTCTCTCTCTCCCCTCCTTCCTGTCTGACTCTCTCTCTCCCTCCTTCCTGTCTGACTCTCCCCTCCTTCCTGTCTGACTCTCTCTCTCCCCTCCTTCCTGTCTGACTCTCTCTCTCCCCTCCTTCCTGTCTGACTCTCTCTCTCCCCTCCTTCCTGTCTGACTCTCCTCCTTCCTGTCTGACTCTCTCTCTCCCCTCCTTCCTGTCTGACTCTCTCTCTCCCCTCCTTCCTGTCTGACTCTCCCTCCTTCCTGTCTGACTCTCTCTCTCCCTCCTTCCTGTCTGACTCTCTCTCTCCCCTCCTTCCTGTCTGACTCTCCCCTCCTTCCTGTCTGACTCTCTCTCTCCCCTCCTTCCTGTCTGACTCTCTCTCTCCCTCCTTCCTGTCTGACTCTCTCTCTCTCCCTCCTTCCTGTCTGACTCACTCTCTCTCCCCTCCTTCCTGTCTGACCCTCTCTCTCTCCCCTCCACCCTGTCTGACTCTCCCCTCCTTCCTGTCTGACTCTCTCTCCCCTCCTTCCTGTCTGACTCCTCCTCCTTCCTGTCTGACTCTCTCTCCCTCCTTCCTGTCTGACTCTCTCTCTCCCCTCCTTCCTGTCTGACTCTCCCTCCTTCCTGTCTGACTCTCTCTCTCCCTCCTTCCTGTCTGACTCTCTCTCTCCCCTCCTTCCTGTCTGACTCTCTCTCCCCTCCTTCCTGTCTGACTCTCCCCTCCTTCCTGTCTGACTCTCTCTCTCCCTCCTTCCTGTCTGACTCTCTCTCTCCCCTCCTTCCTGTCTGACTCTCCCCTCCTTCCTGTCTGACTCTCTCTCTCCCCTCCTTCCTGTCTGACTCTCTCTCCCCTCCTTCCTGTCTGACTCTCTCTCTCTCCCCTCCTTCCTGTCTGACTCACTCTCTCTCCCCTCCTTCCTGTCTGACCCTCTCTCTCTCCCCTCCACCCTGTCTGACTCTCCCCTCCTTCCTGTCTGACTCTCTCTCCCCTCCTTCCTGTCTGACTCTCCCCTCCTTCCTGTCTGACTCTCTCTCTCCCCTCCTTCCTGTCTGACTCTCTCTCTCCCTCCTTCCTGTCTGACTCTCCCTCCTTCCTGTCTGACTCTCTCTCTCCCTCCTTCCTGTCTGACTCTCTCTCTCCCCTCCTTCCTGTCTGACCCTCTCTCTCTTCCCTCCTTCCTGTCTGACCCCTCTCTCTCCCCTCCTTCCTGTCTGACTCTCCCCTCCTTCCTGTCTGACTCTCTCTCTCCCCTCCTTCCTGTCTGACTCTCCCCTCCTTCCTGTCTGACTCTCTCTCTCCCCTCCTTCCTGTCTGACCCCTCTCTCTCCCCTCCTTCCTGTCTGACTCTCTCTCTCCCCCTCCTTCCTGTCTGACTCTCTCTCTCCCCTCCTTCGTGTCTGACTCTCCCCTCCTTCCTGTCTGACCCTCTCTCTCTCCCCTCCTTCCTGTCTGACTCTCCCCTCCTTCCTGTCTGACTCTCCCCTCCTTCCTGTCTGACCCTCTCTCTCTCCCCTCTTTCCTGTCTGACCCTCTCTCTCTCCCCTCCTTCCTGTCTGACTGTCCCCTCCTTCATCTCTCCTTCTCTCTCCTTCTCTCTCCTTCTCTCTCCTTCTCTCTTCATCTCTCTTCATCTCTCTTCTTCTCTCTTCATCTCTCTCCTTCTCTCTCCTTCTCTATTCATCTCTCTCCTTCTCTCTCCTTCTCTCTTCATCTCTCTGTAGACCCTCTTTATCCCTCTCCTTCTCTCTCCTTCTCTCTCCTTCTCTCTCCTTCTCTCTTCATCTCTCTCTAGACCCTCTTTATCCCTCTCCTTCTCTCTTCATCTCTCCTTCTCTCTCCTTCTCTCTCCTTCTCTCTCCTTCTCTCTTCATCTCTCTCTAGACCCTCTTTATCCCTCTCCTTCTCTCTTCATCTCTCTTCTCTCTCCCTCTCTCTCCTTCTCTCTTCATCTCTCTACCTCTCTCTCCTTCTCTCTCCTTCTCTCTTCTTCTCTCTCTAGACCCTCTTTATCCCTCTCCTTCTCTCTCCTTCTCTCTTCATATCTCTCCTTCTCTCTCCTTCTCTCTTCATCTCTCTCTAGACCCTCTTTATCCCTCTCCTTCTCTCTCCTTCTCTCTTCATCTCTCTCCTTCATCTCTCCATCTCTCTCCTTCTCTCTTCATCTTTCTCTAGACCCTCTTTATCCCTCTCCTTCTCTTTCCTTCTCTCTTCATCTCTCTCCTTCTCTCTCCTTCTCTCTTCATATCTCTCCTTCTCTCTCCTTCTCTCTTCATCTCTCTCTAGACCCTCTTTATCCCTCTCCTTCTCTTTTCTTCTCTCTCCTTCTCTCTCCTTCTCTCTTCATCTCTCTCCTTCTCTCTCCTTCTCTCTTCATCTCTCTCTAGACCCTCTTTATCCCTCTCCTTCTCTCTTCATCTCTCCTTCTCTCTCCTTCTCTCTCCTTCTCTCTCCTTCTCTCTTCATCTCTCTCTAGACCCTCTTTATCCCTCTCCTTCTCTCTTCATCTCTCTTCTCTCTCCCTCTCTCTCCTTCTCTCTTCATCTCTCTACCTCTCTCTCCTTCTCTCTTCATATCTCTCCTTCTCTCTCCTTCTCTCTTCATCTCTCTCTAGACCCTCTTTATCCCTCTCCTTCTCTCTCCTTCTCTCTTCATCTCTCTCCTTCATCTCTCCATCTCTCTCCTTCTCTCTTCATCTTTCTCTAGACCCTCTTTATCCCTCTCCTTCTCTTTCCTTCTCTCTTCATCTCTCTCCTTCTCTCTCCTTCTCTCTTCATCTTTCTCTAGACCCTCCTTATCCCTCTCATTCTCTCATTCTCTATTCATCTCTCTCCTTCTCTCTTCATCTCTCCTTCTCTCTCCTTCTCTCTCCTTCTCTCTCCTTCTCTCTCCTTCTCTCTCCTTCTCTCTCCTTCTCTCTTCATCTCTCTCTAGACCCTCTTTATCCCTCTCCTTCTCTCTTCATCTCTCTTCTCTCTCCCTCTCTCTCCTTCTCTCTTCATCTCTCTACCTCTCTCTCCTTCTCTCTCCTTCTCTCTTCTTCTCTCTCTAGACCCTCTTTATCCCTCTCCTTCTCTCTCCTTCTCTCTTCATATCTCTCCTTCTCTCTCCTTCTCTCTTCATCTCTCTCTAGACCCTCTTTATCCCTCTCCTTCTCTCTCTTTCTCTCTTCATCTCTCTCCTTCATCTCTCCATCTCTCCTTCTCTCTTCATCTTTCTCTAGACCCTCTTATCCTCTCCTTCTCTTTCCTTCTCTCTTCATCTCTCTCCTTCTCTCTCCTTCTCTCTTCATCTTTCTCTAGACCCTCCTTATCCCTCTCATTCTCTCATTCTCTATTCATCTCTCCTTCTCTCTTCATCTCTCCTTCTCTCTCCTTCTCTCCTTCTCTCTTCATCTCTCTCTAGACCCTCTTTATTCCTCTCCTTCTCTCTTCATCTCTCTCTAGACCTCTTTATTCCTCTCCTTCTCTCTTCATCTCTCTCTAGACCCTCTTTATTCCTCTCCTTCTCTCTCTCCTTCTCTCTTCATCTCTCTCTCTTCTCTCTCCTTCTCTCTTCATATCTCTCCTTCTCTCTCCTTCTCTCTTCTTCTCTCTCTAGACCCTCTTTATCCCTCTCCTTCTCTCTCCTTCTCTCTTCATATCTCTCCTTCTCTCTCCTTCTCTCTTCATCTCTCTCTAGACCCTCTTTATCCTCTCCTTCTCTCTCCTTCTCTCTTCATCTCTCTCCTTCATCTCTCCATCTCTCCTTCTCTCTTCATCTTTCTCTAGACCCTCTTTATCCCTCTCCTTCTCTTTCCTTCTCTCTTCATCTCTCCTTCTCTCTCCTTCTCTCTTCATCTTTCTCTAGACCCTCCTTATCCCTCTCATTCTCTCATTCTCTATTCATCTCTCCTTCTCTCTTCATCTCTCCTTCTCTCTCCTTCTCTCTCCTTCTCTCTTCATCTCTCTCTAGACCCTCTTTATTCCTCTCCTTCTCTCTTCATCTCTCTCTAGACCCTCTTTATTCCTCTCTCCTTTCTCTCTTCATCTCTCTCTAGACCCTCTTTATTCTCTCCTTCTCTCTCCTTCTCTTCATCTCTTCTTCTCTCCTTCTCTCTTCATATCTCTCCTTCTCTCTCTCCTCTCTCTTCATTTCTCTCTACACCCTCTTTATCCCCTCCTTCTCTCTCCTTCTCTCTTCTTCTCTCTCCTTCTCTCTCCTTCTCTCTCCTTCTCTCTCCTTCTCTCTCCTTCTCTCTCCTTCTTCTTCTTCTCTCTCTAGACCCTCTTTATCCCTCTCCTTCTCTCTTCATCTCTCCTTTCTCTCCTTCTCTCTCCTTCTCTCTCTCCTTCTCTCGTCATCTCTCTAGACCCTCTTTATCCCTCTCCTTCTCTCTCCTTCTCTCTCCTTCTCTCTCCTTCTCTCTTCTTCTCTCTCTAGACCCTCTTTATCCCTCTCCTTCTCTCTTCATCTCTCCTTCTCTCTTCTCTCTCCTTCTCTCTCCTTCTCTCGTCATCTCTCTAGACCCTCTTTATCCCTCTCCTCTCTCTCCTTCTCTCTTCATCTCTCCTTCTCCTTCTTCTCTCTCTTCTCTCTCCTTCTCTCTCCTTCTCTCTCCTTCTCTCTCCTTCTCTCGTCATCTCTCTCTAGACCTCTTTATCCCTCTCCTCTCTCCTTCTCTCTTCATCTCTTCATCTCTCCTTCTCTCTCCCTCTCTTCTTCTCTCTCTAGACCCTCTTTATCCTCTCCTTCTCTCTCCTTCTCTCTTCTCTCTCGACCCTCTTTATCCCTCTCCTCTCTCCCTCTCTCTCCTTCTCTCCTTCTCTCCTTTCTCTCTCCTTCTCTCTCCTTCTCTCCTCCTTCCCTCTCATTCTCTTCTACTACCCTCTCCTTCTCTCTCCTTCCCTCTCCTCTCTCTCCTTCCCTCTCCTTCTCTCTCCTTCTCTCTCCTTCCCTCTCATTCTCTCTCCTTCCCTCTCCTTCTCTCTCCTTCTCTCTCCTTCCCTCTCCTTCTCTCTCCTTCTCTCTCCTTCTCTCTCCTTCTCTCTCCTTCCCTCTCCTTCTCTCTCCTTCCCTCTCCTTCTCTCTCATTCTCTCTCCTTCCCTCTCTCTCTGTGTCCTCTCTTTCTTTCTACCCTCTCTCCACTTTGTCGATTTCTAACCCCCCTCTCTCAAATCAAATCACATTTTATTGGTCACATACACATGGTGAGCAGATGTTAATGCGAGTGTAGCGAAATGCTTGTGCTTCTAGTTCCGACAGTGCAGTAATATCTAATAAGTAATCTAACAATTCCCCAACAACGACCTAATACACACAAATGTAAAGGGATGGAATGAGAATATGTACATATAAATATATGTATGAGCAGCACAGGCAGGATGCAGTAGATGGTATAAGGTACAGTATGTATATATGAGATGAGTAATGTAGGATATGTAAACATTATATAAAGTGGCGTTATTTAAAGTGACTAGTGATACATTTATTAAATCTAATTATTAATTATTAAAGAGGCTAGAGATTGATTCTGTATGGTGGCAACAGCCTCTCTCTATCCATCAATTCCCATTATTAAAATGGCTGGAGTTGGGTCAGTGTCAATGACAGTGTGTTGGCAGCAGCCACTCAATGCTAGTGGTGGCTGTTTCACAGTCTGATGGACTTGAGATAGAAGCTGTTTTTCAGTCTCTCGTTCCCAGCTTTGATGCACCTGTACTGACCTCGCCTTCTGGATGATAGCGGGGTGAACAGGCAGTGGCTCGGGTGGTTGTTGTCCTTGATGATCTTTATGGCCTTCCTGTGACATCGGGTGGTGTAGGTGTCCTGGAGGGCAGGTAGTTTGCCCCCGGTGATGCGTTGTGCAGACCTCACTACCCTCTGGAGAGCCTTACGGTTTAGGCGGAGCAGTTGCCGACCAGGCGGTGATACAGCCCGACAGGATGCTCTCGATTGTGCATCTGTAGAAGTTTGTGAGTGCTTTTGGTGACAAGCCAAATTTCTTCAGCCTCCTGAGGTTGAAGAGCCGCTGCTCTGCGTTCTTCTTCACGACGCTGTCAGTGTGAGTGGACCAATTCAGTTTGTCTGTGATGTGCATGCCGAGGAACTTAAAACTTGCTACCCTCTAAACTACTGTTCCATCGATGTGGATAGGGGGGTGTTCCCTCTGCTGTTTCCTGAAGTCCACAATCATCTCCTTAGTTTTGTTGACGTTGAGTGTGAGGTTATTTTCCTGACACCACACTCCGAGGGCCCTCACTTCCTCCCCTGTAGGCCGTCTCGTCGTAGTTGGTAATCAAGCCTACCACTGTTGTGTCGTCCGCAAACTTGATGATTGAGTTGGAGGCGTGCGTGGCCACGCAGTCGTGGGTGAACAGGGAGTACAGGAGAGGGCTCAGAACAACCCTTCTGGGGCCCCTGTGTTGAGGATCAGCGGGGAGGAGATGTTGTTGCCTACCCTCACCACCTGGGGCGGGCCCGTCAGTTGGAGGCTCTACCCCTCTCTCTCGCTCTCTCTCTCTACCCCCTCTTTCTCTACCCTATCTATATCTTTCTCTACCCTCTCTCTCTCTCTACTCCCTCTCTTTCTCTACCCTCTCTCTCTCTCTCTCTTTCTCTACCTCTCTCTCGCTCGCTCTCTCTCTCTCTACCCCTCTCTTTCTCTACCCTCTCTATCTTTCTCTCTCTCTCTCTCTCTCTCTCTCTACCCCTCTTCTCTACTTTCTCTCTCTCTTTCTCTCTCTCTCTCTCTCTCTCTCTCTCTCTCTCTCTCTCTCTCTCTCTCTCTCTCTCTCTCTCTCTCTCTCTCTCTCTCTCTCTCTACCCCACTCTCTTTCTCTACTCTCTTTCTCTACCCTCTCCCTCTATCTCTCTACCCCTCTCTCTCTGTCTCTCTCTGTCTCTCTCTCTCTCTCTCTCTGTCTCTCTCTGTCTCTCTGTCTCTCTCTCTCTCTCCTCTCTCTCTTTTCTCTCTCTCTACCCTCCTTTATCTACCCTCCCTCTCTCCTCTCTCTCTTTCTCTATCTCTCTCTACCCCATATTTCTCTACCCTCTCTCTCTTTCTCTACCCTCTCTCTCTCTCCTCTCTCTTTCTCTATCTCTCTCTACCCCCTATTTCTCTACCCTCTCTCTCTACTCCCTCTCTGTTTTTCATATCCCCCTCTCTACTGAGTTCTTTATTTTCTAAAGGTTCATATTTATATTAGAAAATGTTCTTTCTATCATTCCCTCCCTTTCTCCTCCTCCACCTCTTAGTTCCCTTTCTCCTCCCTTTATCCTCCCTTTATCCTCCCTTTATCCTCCATTTCGCCTCCCTTTATCCTCTCTTTATCATCCCTTTATCCTCCCTTTATCCTCTCTTTATCCTCTCTTCTCCTCCCTTTATCCTCCCTTTCTCCTCCCTTTATCCTCCCTTTATCCTACTTTTCTCCTCCCTTTATCCTACTTTTCTCCTCCCTTTATCCTCCCTTTATCCTCCCTTTATCCTCCCTTTATCCTCTCTTTATCCTCTCTTTATCCTCCCTTTATCCTCTCTTTATCCTCCCTTTATCCTCTCTTTATCCTCCCTTTATCCCCCCTTTATCCTCCCTTTATCCTCCCTTTATCCTCCCTTTATCCTCTCTTTCTCCTCCCTTTATCCTCTCTTTATCCTCCCTTTATCCTCTCTTTATCCTCCCTTTATCCTCCCTTTATCCTCCCTTTCTCCTTTCTTTCTCCTCCCTTTATCCTCTCTTTATCCTCCCTTTATCCTATATTTATCCTCCCTTCATCCTCCCTTTATCCTCCCTTTATCCTCTCTTTATCCTCCCTTTATCCTCCCTTTATCCTCCCTTCATCCTCCCTTTCTCCTCCCTTTCTCCTCCTCCACCTCTTAGTTCCTCTTTATCCTCCCTTTATCCTCCCTTTCTCCTCCTCCACCTCTTAGTTCCTCTTTATCCTCCCTCCTTCTTTAATGAAGCAAAGTTTTGGGGGATTGAGTGTGTTTGTGTGTCCATCTGTTTGTGAATATTGTGTGTTTTTGTGTCCATCTGTTTGTGAATTGGGTTTGTTTTTGTGTCCATCTGTGCACCTCTGTTAATTTGAAGTCTCTGAAAGCTGACCAGGGGCAACACAGTGAGTAGGAGCTTTTTCCAATGAGGGACTCTGTAGTCTGGTGTTTATTGGCATGAGTCTTGTCCTGGAGGCAGAACTGAGAAGGTTTCCGATCGAGAGACCAGTTGCAATGATTGGCTATATTGTAAAAGTTAATGAAAACAAAAATATGCTTTTTGGTCTTAATTTTAGGTTTGCAATGTGGTTAGGGTTAAGGGTTAGGGTTAAGGGTTAGGGTTAAGGGTTAGGGTTAAGGGTTAGGGTTAAGGGTTAGGGTTAGGGTTAAGGGTTAGGATTAAGGGTTAGGGTTAAGGGTTAGGGTTAGGGTTAAGGGTTAAGGGTTAGGGTTAAGGGTTAAAATTAAAAATTAGGGTTAAGGGTTAAAATTAAAATTAAAATTAAGGGTTGGGTTAAAAATTAAGGGTTAGGGTTAAAATTAAATTTAAAAAATTAAAAATTAAAATTAAAATTAAAATTAAATAAAAATTAAAATTAAATTAAAAATTAAAATTAAATTAAATTAAATTAATTAAAAAAATTAAATGTAAATTAAAATTAAAAAATTAAAATTAAGTTAAATTAAAATTAGAATTAAAAATTAAAATTAAATTACAAAATCAAGAATTAAAATTAAAATTAAAATTAGAATGGGAATTAAATTAAATTAAAATTAGAATTAGAGATTTAAGTTAAATTTAAG
>NW_025748261.1:27500-38019 GCF_021184085.1 Oncorhynchus gorbuscha | reverse complement strand
GAGGTAGAAGGGAGGGATAGAGACTAATCCGATGTTCAGTTATACCCCCCAGTCTGGAGAGAGACCAAACATCTGTCTTCACAACATGTTCAGTAAAGGCAGCAGCATCACAGTGACTTTTAAAATGCCCCAGTCCCACCCTTATCCCCCAGAGTGGACGCAGTCAAGGGCATCAGATCACAGGACAGCTCCTATACAGATGACACTGTCCCCATCCGGTGAGGTCACCAACTGACTGACCAACTGTCTCCACTGACCTCTGAAGGTGACTCCTCACTCCTCCCGGGTAACATCACTCTCACTAACTAACGACCTTCAGGGCCAGTTTCCTGGACACAGATTAAGCCTATCTCTGGCCATGAAGCCAATGTTAATGAAGATGATCCATTGAGCGTGCTTTTTAGTCTGGGACGATAGGCTTCATCTGAGTCCGGGAAACAGGCCTTTAGAAGCCACCCCTCCTAGTTTGTTCTATCTGAATGGCACTGTATTGGATACACATGGGACAGGACAGATGCCTGGGCGAGAGTAAATCCAATCAATCAAATCAAATAGTATTTGTCACATGCTTCGTAAACAACAGGTGGAGGCTAACAGTGAAAAGCTTACAGGCCTTCCCAACAATGCAGAGAAGAAAATATAGTAACATTAAATCCACAATGAGTAACGATAACTTGGCTATATACACAGGGCACCAGTACTGAGATGATGTGCTGCCAGCCAGAGGTTGAAAAATTATTCTATGGTCATACTTGAGTAAAAGTAAAGATACCTTAAAAGAAAACGACTCAAGTAAAAGTGAAAGTAAGCCACTAAAATACTAGGGCAGGTAGCCTAGCGGTTAGAGCGTTGGAGAGATCGAATCCCAGAGCTGACAAGATAAAAATCTGTCGTTCTGTCCCTGAACAAGGCAGTGAACCCACAGTTCCCCTGAACAAGGCAGTTAACCCACTGTTCCCCTGAACAAGGCAGTTAACCCACTGTTCATGGGCTGTCATTGAAGATACGAATTAGTTCTTAACTCACTTGCCTAGTTAAATAAAGGTAAACTTTTGAGTATAAGTCTAAAAGTATCTGGTTTTAAATGTACTTAAGGTGGAAAAAGTACTGAATCGTCCTACTGGAGTAAAGGTAAATGATAGGCATCAAATTCCTTTATAGTAAGCAAACCAGACGGCACAATTTATATTATTATTTGACAGCTAGGGGCATATTCCAAAACTCAGACATCATTTACAAACAAAGCATTTATGTTTAGTGAGTCTGTCAGATCAGAGGCAGTAGGGATGACCAGGGACGTTCTCTTGATAAGTGTGTGAATTGGACCATTTTCCTGTACTGGTAAGCATTCAGAATGTAACGACTACTTTTGGGTGTCAGGGAAAATTTCTGGAGTAAAATATACATTATTTTCTTTAAGAATGTAGTGAAGAAAAAGTAAACGTTGTCAAAAATATAAATAGTAAAGTACAGATACCCCAAAAAACAACATAAGTAGTACTTATGTCTTAAGTACTTGACACCACTGTGTGCTGGGGTATGAGGTAATTCACTTAGCCATGTACAGTACCAGTCAAAAGTTTGGACACACCTACTCATTCAAGGGTTTTTCTTTATTTTGTTACTATTTTCTACATTGTAGAATAATAGTGAAGACATCAAAACTATCAATAACACATATGGAATCATGTAGTAACCAAAAAAGTGTTAAATTAATAAAAATATAGTTAATATTTTAGATCCTTCAAAGTAGCCACCCTTTGCCTTGATGACAGCTTTGCACACTCTGGCATTCTCTCAACCAGCTTCATGGAATGCATTTCCATGAACTTGTGTGCCTTGTTAAAAGTTCATTTGTGGAATGTATTTCCTTATTAATGCTTTCGAACAAATCAATTGTGTTGTGACAGGGTAGGGGTGGTATACAGAATATAGCCCTATTTGTTAAAAGACCAAGTCCATGTTATGTCAAGAACAGCTCAAATAAACAAAGACAAACAACAGTCCAACATTATTTTAAGACATGAAGGTCAGTCAATGTGGAACATTTCAAGAACTTTAAAGTTTCTTCAAGTTCAGTCGCAAAAACCATCAAGCACTATGATGAAACTGTCTCTCATGAGGACCACCACAGGAAAGGAAGACCCATAGTTACCTCTGCTGCAGAGGATAAGTTCATTAGAGTGACAGCCTCAGATTGCAGCCCAAATGAAAGCTTCACAGAGTTCAAGTAACAGACACGTCTCAACATCAACTGTTCAGAGGAGATTACGTGAATCAGGCCTTCATGGTCAAATTGCTGCAAAGAAACCACTACTAAAGGACACCAATAATAAGAAGAGACTTGCTTGGGCCAAAAACACGAGCAATGGACATTAGACCAGTGGAAATCTGTCCTTTGGTCGGATGAGTCCAAATTTGAGATTTTTGGTTCCAACCGCTGTATCTTTGTGAGACGTAGAGTAGGTGAACGGTTGATCTCTGCATGTGTGGTTCCCACCGTGAAGCACGGAGGAGGAGGTGTGATGGAGTTGGGTTGCTTTTCTGGTGACACTGTCTGTGATTTATTTACATTCAATGCACACCTAACCAGCATGGCTCCTGTGGCGGCAGGGTAGCCTAGTGGTTAGAGCGTTGGACTAGTAACCGGAAGGTTGCAAGTTAAAATCCCGAGCTGACAAGGTACAAATCTGTTGTTATGCCCCTGAACAGGCAGTTAACCCACTATTCCTAGGCCGTCATTGAAAATAAGAATTTGTTCTTAACTGACTTGCCTAGTTAAATAACGGTAAAATAAATAAATAATTAAATACAGCATTCTGTAGTGATATATATCACATCTGGTTTGCGCTTAGTGGGATTACCATTTGTTTAATCAACAGTAGGTACTGGTTAGAGTAGATACAGGTTAGAAACAGGTTATAGTAAGTACAAGTTAGAGTAGATACAGGTTAGAGACAGGTTAGAGTAGGTACAGGTTAGAGACAGGTTAGAGCAGGTACAGGTTAGAGACAGATTAGAGTAGGTACATGTTGGAGTAGGTACAGGTTAGAGACAGGTTAGGTAGGTACAGGTTAGAGACAGGTTAGAGTAGGTACATGTTGGAGTAGGTACAGGTTAGAGACAGGTTAGGTAGGTACAGGTTAGAGACAGGTTAGAGTAGGTACAGGTTAGAGCAAGTACAGGTTAGAGACAGGTTAGGTAGGTACAGGTTAGAGACAGGTTAGAGTAGGTACAGGTTAGAGCAAGTACAGGTTAGAGACAGATTAGAGTAGGTACAGGTAAGAGTAGGTACAGGTTAGAGACAGATTAGAGTAGATACAGGTTAGAGTAGGTACAGGTTAGATTAGGTACAGGTTAGAGACAGATTAGAGTAGATACAGATTAGAGAGGTACAGGTTAGAGATAGATTAGAGTAGATACAGATTAGAGTAGGTACAGGTTAGAGTAGATACAGGTTAGAGACAGGTTAGGTAGGTACAGGTTAGAGACAGGTTAGAGTAGGTACAGGTTAGAGCAAGTACAGGTTAGAGACAGGTTAGGTAGGTACAGGTTAGAGACAGGTTAGGTAGGTACAGGTTAGAGACAGGTTAGAGTAGGTACAGGTTAGAGCAAGTACAGGTTAGAGACAGATTAGATTAGGTACAGGTAAGAGTAGATACAGGTTAGAGACAGATTAGAGTAGGTACAGGTAAGAGTAGGTACAGGTTAGAGACATATTAGAGTAGGTACAGGTTAGAGACAGATTAGAGTAGGTACAGGTTAGAGTAGGTACAGGTTAGAGACAGATTAGAGTAGATGCAGATTAGAGTAGGTACAGGTTAGAGACAGATTAGAGTAGATACAGGTTAGAGTAGGTACAGGTTAGATTAGGTACAGGTTAGAGACAGATTAGAGTAGATACAGATTAGAGAGGTACAGGTTAGAGACAGATTAGAGTAGATACAGATTAGAGTAGGTACAGGTTAGAGTAGATACAGGTTAGAGACAGATTAGAGTACAGGTTAGAGTAGGTACAGGTTAGAGACAGTTTAGAGCAGGTACAGGTTAGAGACAGATTAGAGTAGGTACATGTTGGAGTAGGTACAGGTTAGAGACAGGTTAGGTAGGTACAGGTTAGAGACAGGTTAGAGTAGGTACAGGTTAGAGCAAGTACAGGTTAGAGACAGATTAGATTAGGTACAGGTAAGAGTAGATACAGGTTAGAGACAGATTAGAGTAGGTACAGGTAAGAGTAGGTACAGGTTAGAGACATATTAGAGTAGGTACAGGTTAGAGACAGATTAGAGTAGGTACAGGTTAGAGTAGGTACAGGTTAGAGACAGATTAGAGTAGATACAGGTTAGAGTAGGTACAGGTTAGATTGGGTACAGGTTAGAGACAGATTAGAGTAGATACAGATTAGAGAGGTACAGGTTAGAGTAGGTACAGGTTAGAGACATATTAGAGTAGGTAAAGGTTAGAGACAGATTAGAGTAGGTACAGGTTAGAGTAGGTACAGGTAAGAGTAGGTACAGGTTAGAGACATATTAGAGTAGGTACAGGTTAGAGACAGATTAGAGTAGGTACAGGTTAGAGTAGGTACAGGTTAGAGACAGATTAGAGTAGATACAGGTTAGAGTAGGTACAGGTTAGATTAGGTACAGGTTAGAGACAGATTAGAGTAAAGGTTAGATACAGATTAGAGTAGGTACAGGTTAGAGACAGATAGGTACAGGTTAGTGTAGGTACAGGTTAGAGTAGGTACAGGTTAGAGTAGGTGCAGGTTAGAGACAGATTAGAGTAGATACAGGTTAGTGTAGGTACAGGTTAGAGTAGATACAGGTTAGAATACATACAGGTTAGATACAGATTAGAGTAGGTACAGGTTAGAGTAGGTACAGGTTAGAGACAGATTAGAGTAGGTACAGGTTAGAGTAGGTACAGGTTAGAGACAGATTAGAGTAGGTACAGATTAGAGAGGTACAGGTTAGAGACAGATTAGAGTAGGTACAGGTTAGAGTAGGTACAGGTTAGAGACAGATTAGAGTAGGTACATATTAGAGAGGTACAGGTTAGAGACAGATTAGAGTAGATACAGGTTAGTGTAGGTACAGGTTAGAGTAGATACAGGTTAGAATAGATACAGGTTAGATACAGATTAGAGTAGGTACAGGTTAGAGTAGGTACAGGTTAGAGACAGATTAGAGTAGGTACAGATTAGAGAGGTACAGGTTAGAGACAGATTAGAGTAGGTACAGGTTAGAGTAGGTACAGGTTAGAGTAGATACAGGTTAGAATAGATACAGGTTAGATACAGATTAGAGTAGGTACAGGTTAGAGTAGGTACAGGTTAGAGACAGATTAGAGTAGGTACATATTAGAGAGGTACAGGTTAGAGACAGATTAGAGTAGATACAGGTTAGTGTAGGTACAGGTTAGAGTAGATACAGGTTAGAATAGATACAGGTTAGATACAGATTAGAGTAGGTACAGGTTAGAGTAGATACAGGTTAGAGACAGATTAGAGTAGATACAGATTAGAGAGGTACAGGTTAGAGACAGATTAGAGTAGATACAGGTTAGTGTAGGTACAGGTTAGAGTAGGTACAGGTTAGAGTAGGTGCAGGTTAGAGACAGATTAGAGTAGATACAGGTTAGTGTAGGTACAGGTTAGAGTAGATACAGGTTAGAATAGATACAGGTTAGATACAGATTAGAGTAGGTACAGGTTAGAGTAGGTACAGGTTAGAGACAGATTAGAGTAGGTACAGGTTAGAGTAGATACAGGTTAGATACATATTAGAGTAGGTACAGGTTAGAGTAGATACAGGTTAGATACAGATTGGAGTAGGTACAGGTTAGAGTAGATACAGGTTAGATACAGATTAGAGTAGGTACAGGTTAGAGTAGATACAGGTTAGATACAGATTAGAGTAGGTACAGGTTAGAGTAGGTACAGGTTAAAGCAGGAACTGGTTAGATACAGATTAGAGTAGGTACAGATTAGAGTAGGTACAGGTTAGAGTAGATACAGGTTAGATATAGATTAGAGTAGGTACAGGTTAGAGTAGATACAGGTTAGATACAGATTAGAGTAGGTACAGGTTAGAGTAGGTACAGGTTAGAGACAGATTAGAGTAGGTACAGGTTAGAGTAGATACAGGTTAGATACAGATTAGAGTAGGTACAGGTTAGATACAGATTAGAGTGGGTACAGGTTAGAGTAGATACAGGTTAGATACAGATTAGAGTAGGTACAGGTTAGAGTAGGTACAGGTTAGATACAGATTAGAGTAGGTACAGGTTAGAGTAGGTACAGGTTAGAGACAGATTAGAGTAGGTACAGGTTAGAGTAGGTACAGGTTAGATACAGATTAGAGTAGGTACAGGTTAGAGTAGATACAGGTTAGATACAGATTAGAGTAGGTACAGGTTAGAGTAGATACAGATTAGATACAGATTAGAGTAGGTACAGGTTAGAGTAGGTACAGGTTAGATACAGATTAGAGTAGGTACAGGTTAGAGTAGGTACAGGTTAGATACAGATTAGAGTAGGTACAGGTTAAAGCAGGAACAGGTGAGTTGGACACAGTCTGCTCAGGTGTGACAGAAAGGTATGTGTGTTTGGAGCTGGAGGTTACAGGTTGAAGGTTAACCAGAAATGACCAAGCTGCAGGGGACATGTGTGTGACTTCAAAGGAAAGCTGACACATTAGAATTACCATAATGTCCTACATAATGTGGTTCACATAAATGGGTCACTTTGTTGGCGAGAAATGACACTGGAAAGGAAAAACGTAGTTGTCTTAAATTTCAGAACATCACAAGTCTGAGGTGTGTGGTGGAATTGTAGGTTGGCAAAACAGAGGCTCAATGGTTCAAAGCCCCCGGTAACCTTGACTACAGACATACCGGTGTGAGACATGGAGAGAGTGCAACTAATCATGAACAATGATCACGCATCCGGCCTGAAGCAAGCTGCACACTGCTCTGAAGAATATCAAGTACCACCTCAGCTTGAATAAGTTACCAATCAACAGTTGGTCAAGTCTCTCTCTCTTTCTATCAATATTGCCTTGAAGCTGAACACTACAGTATATCACACTTGGCCTCAGCAGAAAAGACTCATTTCTCTGTCATGTGCGTTACTGAAACACCTTGATGACTCACAGCCCAGCCTTTATGAATGAGACGTGTGTGAAGATCTGAGAACGTTTTTCACACAACCACCAGAATGTCATTCATGAGTTGGACTGTCACAGCGGGTCAGAACAACACGATGATATGAGTTGGACTGTCACAGCGGTCAGAACAACACGATGATATGAGTTGGACTGTCACAGCGGATCAGAACAACACAATGATATGAGTTGGACTGTCACAGCGGATCAGAACAACACAATGATATGAGTTGGACTGTCACAGCGGGTCAGAACAACACAATGATATGAGTTGGACTGTCACAGCGGTCAGAACAACACAATGATATGAGTTGGACTGTCACAGCGGTCAGAACAACACGATGACATGAGTTGGACTGTCACAGCGTCTCAGAACAACTTCAGAATGAGTTGACTGTCACAGCGGGTCAGAACAACACAATGGCTTCACGACACCGTCTGCCCTTCAGAAGAGGATGCTGCTTCGTGCTGCTTCGTGCTGCTTCGTGCTGCTTCGTGCTGCTTCGTGCTGCTTCGTGATCGGTATGATTATGCTTATTATTATGCTGACTTGGCTGTGAGTGGTGTGTGAACAACGCACCTTTCACACACCCCTCATTCAGCCGCCATGGTTGTCATACCTACGGTAACAGTATCCATGGTTATGGTCTCCAGGGCATGTACGACGATATTAGAATGGCTGGAGGCTACCGTCTCATTCTCTCTCTCTCTCTCTCTCTCTCTCTCTCTCTCACACACACACACACACACACACACACACACACACACACACACACACACACACACACACACACACACACACACACACACACACACACACACACACACACACACACACACACACACACACACACACACACACACACACACACACACACACACACACACCTCTCAATGGCCTTGAATGATACATAATTGAACAGTATTGAATGATTAATGTGAGTAAAACATGATTAGGGTCTATTTCTAGTGCAGAGGTAAGTCAGGGGGCGGAGTAATGACAGTCATCATACCACCTCTCCATTTTCTTATTCTGGTAATGATGTAACAATCCTTTCTTCTGTAATTACATTGTAGCCTAGCAATTCATTGTTGTATAATTGCATTGTAAGGCCACATTGTCAAAGCGTCACAATAGCCCTCTATCTGTCTGTCTCTCAATCCTCCGCAGTAGAAAACAAAGCGGTTGAACGAGGTAAAAAAAAATGTCAGGGTGACTTTTTACTGATGTAATTATCACATGATGAGCAGAGTGATGTGTGGAACAAAAGACAAGGAGAATGGAACCACAGGAGACAGAAGACTCAAATGAGATCCATTCAACTGTGGACATTTTGGCTGTTCTGCCCCGTAATGAGCGGACTGCAGCGTGTGAGTTAAGCTCATTCATTACGGGAGCTGTTATGGAAGAGGGGAGCGTTGGTTTGTCTGCCTCCACACTCGGTTAAACCTTTTGAGCGGTGGAGCGAGGCACACACACACACACACACACACGCACGCACGCACGCACTCGCACACACACACGCACGCACGCACGCACGCACGCACACACACACACAAGCAGTTCACAATGCAAACCTCCGGTGGTGACTAGCTGGCTGACGACATTCTGGAACGCAACACAGCTGCCCCGCCACGGGCAGTAGAGTGGCTTTAGTCTATAGCCTGAGGCTGAAAGAGCCAGACCAGCCTCATCACAGGTCTGGAAGTCAACCTAATAGGTGTCACACTGACCACAGATCTGACACGTGGTGTTTGAAGCTTAACTATCATAACAACTAACTGTTTACTACCAGACACTAACATGAGGAAGCCCAACGTTACATTCTGGTCATATTATTTGAGGCAAGAATGATTAAATCATCATTTACAGTATTGAGTAAGGTTGGCCCTTCATTTCTACATAGTCTGACACTAGACTCTGTAAACTGACTCTGGACCAGTTTAACCAAACCTCCACGGTCAGAGAGACAGGAGCTCATCTGCTGTGCAGCTGAGTCTCACGTTTCACCCAGACCATGTGTGTGTGTTACAGATGATGTGTGTGTGTAGTGTGTGTCCCAAGACTGTCTGCGTCGTGGCCTGAGGGGTGCGTGCTCAAACACATGCACACACACACACACACACACACACACACACACACACACACACACACACACACACACACACACACACACACACACACACACACACACACACACACACACACACACACACACACACAGCTGGCCCCTGTCCTGTCCCTGATGTGTTAACCCAGTACTACTGCTCGAATAAAACTGATTAGAGGGCAATCCCCTGCTGCTGCTGGACCTCCTTGACCCTGCTGCTCCTGGACCCCGCTGCTCCTGGACCCTGCTGCTCTTGGACCCTGCAGCTCCTGGACCCTGCTGCTCCTGGACCCTGCTGCTGGATCTCCTTGACCCTGCTGCTCCTGGACCCTGCTGCTCCTGGACCCTGCTGCTCCTGGACCCTGCTGCTCCTGAACCCTGCTGCTGCTCCTGGACCTTGCTGCTGCTGGACCCTGCTGCTCCTGGACCCTGCTGCTCCTGAACCCTGCTGCTCCTGGACCCTGCTGCTCCTGAACCCTGCTGCTCCTGGACCCTGCTGCTCCTGAACCCTGCTGCTCCTGGACCCTGCAGCTCCTGGACCCTGCTGCTCCTGGACCCTGCTGCTCCTGAACCCTGCTACTCCTGAACCCTGCTGCTCCTGGACCCTGCTGCTGGGGAAAATGGCACAAGTAGTCCTCTTCAACATTCAGCAGCATCTGTGCCAGGACAGTCATTACATAGGCAGGGGTTGTTCCTCTGATGGTTACCAATCTGTACCACAGCAGGGGGTTGCTGCCTCTCTTTACACCTCTCACTGCTATTCTGTCTGCTTGACCTGCTCTTTCTGTAGTTGGATCATTCTCTCTCTGTAGTTGGATCATTCTATCTCTGTAGTTGGATCATTCTCTTTCTGTAGTTGGATCATTCTCTTTCTGTAGTTGGATCATTCTCTCTCTGTAGTTGGATCATTCTCTTTCTGTAGTTGGATCATTCTCTCTCTGTAGTTGGATCATTCTCTTTCTGTAGTTGGATCATTCTCTCTCTGTAGTTGGATCATTCTATCTCTGTAGTTGGATCATTCTATCTCTGTAGTTGGATCATTCTCTTTCTGTAGTTGGATCATTCTCTTTCTGTAGTTGGATCATTCTCTCTCTGTAGTTGGATCATTCTCTTTCTGTAGTTGGATCATTCTCTTTCTGTAGTTGGATCATTCTCTTTCTGTAGTTGGATCATTCTCTTCTGTAGTTGGATCATTCTCTTTCTGTAGTTGGATCATTCTCTTTCTGTAGTTGGATCATTCTCTTT
>NW_025748261.1:0-25000 GCF_021184085.1 Oncorhynchus gorbuscha | reverse complement strand
AGCTGTTGGTCCATTATGCTGGTGTCTAACAGGATTATAAAGTCCTATATCACCTGTTCGTCCATTATGCAGATGTCTAACATAATTATAAAGTCCTATATCACCTGTTGGTCCATTATGCAGGTGTCTAACATAATTATAAAGTCCTATATCACCTGTTGGTCCATTATGCAGGTGTCTAACATAATTATAAAGTCCTATATCACCTGTTGGTCCATTATGCAGGTGTCTAACATAATTATAAAGTCCTATATCACCTGTTGGTCCATTATGCAGGTGTCTAACATAATTATAAAGTCCTATATCACCTGTTGGTCCATTATGCAGATGTCTAACATAATTATAAAGTCCTATATCACCTGTTGGTCCATTATGCAGGTGTCTAAGAGGATTATAAAGTCCTATATCACCTGTTGGTCCATTGTGCAGGTGACCCCAGATAGCAGATGTTCTGAAAGAGCTGCAAAACCGGGACCCGTACAAATCAGCTGGGCTTGACAATCTGGACCCGCTATTTCTGAAACTATCTGCCGCCATTGTCGCAAACCCTATTACCAGCCTGTTCAACCTCTCTTTCATATCGTCTGAGATCCCCAAGGATTGGAAAGCTGCTGCAGTCATCCCCCTCTTCAAAGGGGGAGACACCCTGGACCCAAACTGTTACAGACCTATATCCATCCTGCCCTGCCTATCTAAGGTCTTCGAAAGCCAAGTCAACAAACAGGTCACTGACCATCTCGAATCCCACCGTACCTTCTCCGCTGTGCAATCTGGTTTCCGAGCCGGTCACGGGTGCACCTCAGCCACACTCAAGGTACTAAACGATATCATAACCGCCATCGATAAAAGACAGTACTGTGCAGCCGTCTTCATCGACCTCGACAAGGCTTTCGACTCTGTCAATCACCATATTCTTATCGGCAGACTCAACAGCCTCGGTTTTTCGGATGACTGCCTTGCCTGGTTCACCAATTACTTTGCAGACAGAGTTCAGTGTGTCAAATCGGAGGGCATGCTGTCCGGTCCTCTGGCAGTCTCTATGGGGGTGCCACAGGGTTCAATTCTCGGGCCGACTCTTTTCTCTGTGTATATCAATGATGTTGCTCTTGCTGCGGGCGATTCCCTGATCCACCTCTACGCAGACGACACCATTCTATATACCTTCGGCCCGTCATTGGACACTGTGCTTTCTAACCTCCAAACGAGCTTCAATGCCATACAGCACTCCTTCCGTGGCCTCCAACTGCTCTTAAACGCGAGTAAAACCAAATGCATGCTTTTCAACCGATCGCTGCCTGCACCCGCATGCCCGACTAGCATCACCACCCTGGATGGTTCCGACCTTGAATATGTGGACATCTATAAGTACCTAGGTGTCTGGCTAGACTGCAAAGTCTCCTTCCAGACCCACATCAAACATCTCCAATCGAAAATCAAATCAAGAGTCGGCTTTCTATTCCGCAACAAAGCCTCCTTCACTCACGCTGCCAAGCTTACCCTAGTAAAACTGACTATCCTACCGATCCTCGACTTCGGCGATGTCATCTACAAAATGGCTTCCAACACTCTACTCAGCAAACTGGATGCAGTCTATCACAGTGTCATCCGTTTTGTCACTAAAGCACCTTATACCACCCACCACTGCGACATGTATGCTCTAGTCGGCTGGCCCTCACTACATATTTGTCGCCAGACCCACTGGCTCCAGGTCATCTACAAGTCCATGCTAGGTAAAGCTCCGCCTTATCTCAGTTCACTGGTCACGATGGCAACACCCATCCGTAGCACGCGCTCCAGCAGGTGTATCTCACTGATCATCCCTAAAGCCAACACATCATTTGGCCGCCTTTCGTTCCAGTACTCTGCTGCCTGTGACTGGAACGAATTGCAAAAATCGCTGAAGTTGGAGACTTTTATCTCCCTCACCAACTTCAAACATCAGCTATCCGAGCAGCTAACCGATCGCTGCAGCTGTACATAGTCTATAGGAAAATAGCCCACCCATTTTCACCTACCTCATTCCCATACTGTTTTTATACTGTTTTTATTTATTTATTTTTCTGCTCTTTTGCACACCAATATCTCTACCTGTACATGACCATCTGATCATTTATCACTCCAGTGTTAATCTGCAAAATTGTATTATTCGCCTACCTCCTCATGCCTTTTGCACACATTGTATATAGACTGCCCATTTTTTTCTACTGTGTTATTGACTTGTTAATTGTTTATTCCATGTGTAACTCTGTGTTGTCTGTTCACACTGCTATGCTTTATCTTGGCCAGGTCGCAGTTGCAAATGAGAACTTGTTCTCAACTAGCCTACCTGGTTAAATAAAGGTGAAATAAAAAAAATGCAGGTGTCTAACAGGTCCTATATCACCTGTTGGTCCATTATGCAGGTGTCTAACAGGTCCTATATCACCTGTTGGTCCATTATGCAGGTGTCTAACAGGTCCTATATCACTTGTTGGTCCATTATGCAGGTGTCTAACAGGTCCTATATCAGCTATCGGTCCATTATGCAGGTGTCTAACAGAATTATAAAGTCCTATATCACCTGTTGGTCCATTATGCAGGTGTGTAACGTCCTATAGCTGCTATCGGTTCATTATGCAGGTGTCTAACAGGTGTATAACAGGTCCTATATCAGCTGTTGGTCCGTTATGCAGGTGTGTAACGTCCTATAGCTGCTATCGGTCCATTATGCAGGTGTCTAACAGGTCCTATATCAGCTGTTGGTCCGTTATGCAGGTGTGTAACGTCCTATAGCTGCTATCGGTCCATTATGCAGGTATCTAACAGGATTACAAAGTCCTAGCAGACCTCATAGAGGAACTTAACCAGACAGATCAAATTTAGAGACACAAGAGCCCTACCTGAGGTATGTTCAGATGGATTCATTAGAGCCTCTACCTGAGGTATGTTCAGATGGATTCATTAGAGCCTCTACCTGAGGTATGTTCAGATGGATTCATTAGAGCCTCTACCTGAGGTATGTTCAGATGGATTCATTAGAGCTTCTACCTGAGGTATGTTCAGATGGATTCATTAGAGCCTCTACCTGAGGTATGTTCAGATGGATTCATTAGAGCCTCTACCTGAGGTATGTTCAGATGGATAGAGCGTCTGCTAAATGACTTAAATGTAAATGTAAATTAGAGCCTCTACCTGAGGTATGTTCAGATGGATAGAGCGTCTGCTAAATTACTTAAATGTAAATGTAAATTAGAGCTTCTACCTGAGGTATGTTCAGATGGATTCATTAGAGCCTCTACCTGAGGTATGTTCAGATGGATTCATTAGAGCCTCTACCTGAGGTATGTTCAGATGGATTCGGACGAAGAGATATTAGACCCTTACATGTTTTATTTATTTAATTTGGCAAATCAGTTAAGAACACATTTTTATTTACAATGACGGCCTACTCCGGCCAAACCCAGACGTTTCTGGGCCAATTGTGTGCCACCCTATGAGACTCCCAATCACGGTCGGATGTGATACAGCCTGGATTCGAACCAGGTGCTATAGTGACACCACTTGCACTGAGATGTAGTGCCTTAGACCGCTGCACCACTCAGGAGCCCGTAGATGGACACGGAGTAAGAGATACTGGAACCTCCACCTTATGGATGGATAGATGGATACAGAGTAAGAGATACTGGAACCTCCACCTTGTGGATGGATAGATGGATACGGAGTAAGAGATACTGGAACCTCCACCTTATGGATGGATAGATGGACACGGAGTAAGAGATACTGGAACCTCCACCTTATGGATGGATAGATGGATATGGAGTAAGAGATACTGGAACCTCCACCTTGTGGATGGATAGATGGATATGGAGGAAGAGATGAATGGATCTCTCTTCATTCTGTCTCCTTCCGGCTCCATTCCTGCTCCTTCTGTCTCCTTCTGTCTCCTTCTGTCTCCTTCTGTCTCTCCCTGACTTCCTTCTTTTACTTTTGTCTTTTACGTCCGGCCTTAACCTTACGGATGGACACAGAGCAACACCTCTCCTTCTGTCTCCTTCTGTCTCCTTCTGTCTCTCCCTGACTTCCTTCTTTTACTTTTGTCTTTTACGTCCGGCCTTAACCTTACGGATGGACACAGAGCAACACCTCTCCTTCTGCCCTCCTCTCCTTCAGTTTCTTTCTGTTTGTCATTGCTTTGTGTTTTCACTAGTGTCTGTACTTCAACCCAGCCCTGTGTGATCTCTGTTAGCTTCACTAACACCTTCTGTCCCTTTCTTCCTGTTTATCTCTGGTTTACACTTTGCACTTTTTTTCTGCTTCACTTACTCCGGCCTTGGTTAAGCACAGCCACAGCCTTGGTTAAGCACAGCCACAGCCTTGGTTAAGCACAGCCACAGCCAATTCAGGTTTATCTCCCCACATCTGTTCTTAGTTATTTAAGCAGCGCGGCCTTAATTGATCTCTATCAGTGTGTCGGCTGGGTTGAAAGGCCTCCTGTGGTGGATTAATGTGTCCTAATCTGGCCCCCCACACACTGTGGAAGCCGGTGCTAGAGGGGGAGCGAGTTGTGCCGGAGAGGCCGGATTTGTCACACCCCTCAGAGCCCGGCGCCAGACTCAGAGAAGACGCGTGAGGTCTCGCTGCTTGGCTCCAGCTGGAGGTTGTTGTAGCATCCTCTACCCTCTTTAACTCCTCATTAGCTCGGTTGTTAATGAATAAGTATTTCCTGTCTGCCATAAGGGTGTCTGTTTTACTCCTGATATAAGCCCGGGAGACCTAAGCTCCATCACGTACTCTGACAATAGCCCTATCTGTCACGACAGGGATGAGATACGTGTTCTGTGCTCTAAAATAGTCTCAACATCTGCTCATATCTGACCGACAGAGAGCTAATGTTGACTAAGAGTTAACATCTAAAGGGTGAGTTAACTTTACAACTCCCCATCCCTGCTACTAGCGGGGGAGACCAGGCAGAAGACAGACCAGAGAAGGGAGAGCAGACGCCATGGGAGACAGAGACCATGCATCTTAAGGCACACGCGGGCAGCATTGATTCTAGCCTGTGTCTGTGTCCAACTGGCTAGGCAGAGGCTGTCTACAACCCAGTCAATGTAGAACAGAGCTGGGCTCCACTAGACCAAGCAAAAACAGATCTATTGGACCCATCTGAACATAGGGCAGAAGGGACAACCCCTATGGTTTCACACACACGCACACAGTGGATCCCCATGGTCTCGTCAGTAGGTCAGAACACAGTGGATCCCCATGGTCTCGTCAGTAGGTCAGAGCACAGTAGGTTATGAGGGCACTGCTGTCTACTAGTCCCCCAATGACCCATAAAAACTTTACAGTTCCCACAAAGACCATCCTGTATTACGGGGACACATCTTAACAAAGGATATATGACCTATTCAATATCACTCTGAATCCATTTCACAACAGGTACAGTGGTTACTATATAGGAGCACCGATGGACACGAGCCGGACATGAGCAATGCAGCAAACTCTGGTTCAATCAATAGAAATCAAATAGATGGATGATCAAGACATACTGTATATTCAGAGATACAGGCCATGAGATAGAGAAAGAGAGAGAGGCACAGAGAGAGAGAGAAAGAGAGAGAGAGAGAGAGGCACAGAGAGAGAGAAAGAGAGAGAGAGGCACAGAGAGAGAGAGAGAGAGAGAGAGAGAGGGCAGAGAGAGAGAGAGAGAGAGAGGGGCACAGAGAGAGAGAGAGAGGCACAGAGAGAGAGGCACAGAGAGAGAGGCACAGAGAGAGGCAGAGTGAGAGAGAGAGAGAGAGAGAGAGAGAGAGAGAGAGAGAGAGAGAGAGAGAGAGAGAGAGAGAGAGAGAGAGAGAGAGAGAGAGAGCAGAGAGCAGAGAGAGAGAGAGAGAGAGAGAGAGAGAGAGAGAGAGAGAGAGAGAGAGAGAGAGAGAGAGAGAGAGAGAGAGAGAGAGAGACAGAGAGATAATAGTGTGTAGTCTGCTTTCCAGCCGAGTCTGAGCATCGGGTGAAGGTAACGTGATTATGAGAAACACAAATACAATCAGTGTGTGTTAGTTTGAGTTTACATGAAGCCCATAAAACAATGAGGGGATATTTTTGCTGAAATTGAATTGAGGGATTGTTTAACAAGATTTACAGAATATGCTCACACCTAGCCAGGTGGAACTGCTATCCCTCCAGTGTACTGCATCTCTGTCATCTACACAATATAGTGAACCAGAATAGTTAATCATATTCTCAGTGTGTGTGTGTGTGTGTGTGTGTGTGTGTGTGTGTGTGTGTGTGTGTGTGTGTGTGTGTGTGTGTGTGTGTGTGTGTGTGTGTGTGTGTGTGTGTGTGTGTGTGTGTGTGTGTGTGTGTGTGTGTGTGTGTGTGTGTGTGTGTGTGTGTGTGTGTGTGTGTGTGTCTGTAGGTATTTACTGTAGTTCATTATTATTCTTTCCCTCTTTTCCAAATTCCATATGTTCTGTTCATCACCACTCCTTGAGCCTGGGGATTAACCAAAACCTCAAACCTAGCTATCTCCAACAGGGAGAGAACAGAAACCTCCACCTCAGCTATCTCCATCAGGGAGTCAACAGAAACCCAGCAGCTATCTTCAACAGGGAGAGAACAGAAACCTCCACCTCAGCTATCTCCATCAGGGAGTCAACAGAAACCCAGCAGCATCTCCTCCCCAGTGTACCACAGAGAGATCCGGCTCTCTTTTCTCTCTCTTCTCTCTTTTTCATTTCTCACCAGTGTTAATAAAGGGATTATGTTGGCTTAGAAACAAGCTGATATCCCTCAGGTGAGGATTGTCCTTTAATTTCCTCACCTGATATGATAAAGCAATAGCTGAAACGTTATATGAGTCGCTTATACGTGTTTCAACTTTGCTGTCAAATTTGGTCGGCATACACTGTAAAAAACAAAAAACAAAACACAAATGTACTTGTTTCAACTAATTACTATTAACAGCCTTTTTTTGGTTTACTCAACTTTTCGGTCAGTGTTAACTGAACGTAATATTTTTAGTTGGCCCAAACATAGCTCCAACATGAGAAAGCGCTTGCAAAAATTCAGTCAACTTAAAATTATGTGTTTGCTCAATGTTGATTCAACTAGCAATTATTATTTTTGACATCTTACTTTAAAAAAAGTGATAGATGTACAGATGAGGATGTGCAAGTAAAAATACTGGTGTGCAAAAGAGCAGAAAAACAAAAACAAATATGGGGATGAGGTAGGTAGTTGGATGGATGGGCTATTAACAGATGGGCTGTATACAGATGCAGGAATCGGTAAGCTGCTCTGACAGCTGACGCTTAAAGTTAGTGAGGGAGATGTAAGTCTACAAACTTCAGAGATTTTTGCAATCCGTTCCAGTCATTGGCAGCAGAGAACTGGAAGGAAAGGTGGCCACAGGAGGTGTTGGCTTTGGGGATGACCAGGGAAATGTACCTGCTGGAGCGTGTGCTACGGGTGGGTGTTGTTATGGTGACCAGTGAGCTGAGATAAGGCAGAGCTTAACCTAGCAAAGACTTATAGATGACCTGGAGCCAGGGGTTTGGCGACAAATATGTAGTGAGGACCAGCGAATGAGAGCGTACAGGTCGCAGTGGTGGGTAGTATATGGGGTGTTGGTGACAAAACGGATGGCACTGTGATAGGCCCGGGTATGGTTCGGGTATTGCCGGGTATGGTTCACATCCAATTTGCTGAGTAGAGTGTTGGAGGCTATTTTGTAAATGACATCGCCGAAGTCGAGGATCGGTAGGATAGTCAGTTTTAAAAGGGTATGTTCAGCAGCAGGAGTGAACGTGGCTTTGTTGCGATATAAGAAGCCGATTGTAGATTTCACTTTGGATTAGAGATGCTTAATGTGAGTCTGGAAGGAAAGTTTACAGTCTAGCCAGACACCTAGATATTTATATGAACCTCTTGGTTCATGTCATTTCTATCATCCTGCTACACCACCATGTATGTATCAATTATCAGTTCATTTGACTATTCTCTCATCATTGATTTGATTACTTATTTAGTGAATGTTTGTTAATCACTATAAATCACTATAATAAATCAAATAGTTTTTTCTTGTGAACTAGGAGGTTGTGAGTTCAAACCCCAGGTGAGGACACGTTGAATACTAATTACTGCATAAGTAAACATGCATGTAATCATGGTTGTTAAATATGTAAGTTGAAAACTTTGTATGTTAAAAGCACTGTGTGTGTAACTAGTCTGTCACGCCCTGATCTTAGAGAGCTTTTTATGTCTCTATTTTGGTTTGGTCAGGGTGTGATTTGGGTGGGCATTCCAAGTTCTTTTTTCTATGTTTTTGTATTTTTTTGTTTTGGCTGGGTATCGTTCTCAATCAGGGACAGCTGTCTATCGTTGTCTCTAATTGGGAACCATATTTATGTAGCTTTTTCCCACATGGTTTTTGTGGGTAGTTGTTTTCTGTTTAGTGTTTTGCACCTGACAGGACTGTTTCGGTTGCGTTCATTCACTTTTTATTTTTGTTTAGTTTTCAGTTCAAATAAAAGTCATGAACACTTACCACCTTGCGCTTTGGTCCGATTCCTCTTCTTCAGACGACGACTCCGTTACTTAGTCCCACATTCGCTGTCTTTTGTTGTCAAAATGCCAAAATAATATTTTCTCTTTGAATGAACATATTAGACAAATTAAGCAAACATAATTTTAAGATCACCAGTTTTTCCCTATGTTTTCTTATGTTGAGTTAAGTTCAGGCCACCAAAAAAGGCTTTTGAACCAGTTACTTAATAATATTTAGCTGAAATAAGATTTTTTTGTACAGTGTATTTGTGTATTTGTAAATATTGTATTGTTGAACATTTCTTGTACAATGCTTGTTTTACTTGTGGTAAAATCATTAAGTAAAAAGAAAAGATCTATTACATTTAAAAAGTCACCACTGTAAAATATAGCTTCTGTATCTACTAATGTGGCTGCAAATCTTGGCTGCTCTGTTCAGTGTCAACCAATAGGGCACTTTGTATAGATTGACCTTGTAATTACGTTAATCATTCTGAACGGGGCCTGTTCTGAGAACGAACGTAAGGTTGTGACATTGGATGTAGCTTGACCTTTAACCCTGGAGCCAGGGGGCAAGAGGGGTCGGATGACCCTATGCTAATGAAATGGAAGGTATCTGCTCACTTACAGAACTCTATATACACACACACACACACACACACACACACACACACACACACACACACACACACACACACACACACACACACACACACACACACACACACACACACACACACACACACACACACACACACACACAACTCACTGTTATTCACTAAGCCCTACACACGGTGGTCCATTCAATTACAACACAACACATCCTCTCAGTGGAATTCCTTTGTGAGTATTTTCTTTGCCGCACAAAATGAGCCTAAAGGACTTTGGTTCACCGGTGAGCGAGCAAAAAAAGACCAGAAGGTTTTGAAGAGGTAGCAGGAATGTTATTTTAAAGACCTTCAAGAGTCTTCAACTCCACCCCTTGTCATCCTCATGTTCATTATCTCCAGCACCATACCGGTGTCCATGTGACAACGACGTGTTTCTATGATCTGTGGTTAAAAAGAAAAGAAGGTGCTAGTTGCCATGGTGCCATAGTAACAGCCTAAGCAGAGAGCTCCTGTAACTGTAAATATGTACACATTGAGTTGTTTTTAAGTGTTTTTAATTGCTGTTTAATCAACTGTTTTGTTTTTGATAACGTTGAGCTCTTATTGCATATGTTGGTTTTGACCCACAGATTTTCAGATTGACTAGCAGGTCTGTTTTTAGCTAGCTAGCTAGCTGGCTAATGTTTTTGTTTACATGATGCATCGAGACACTGTTCCAGCTTTTTGTTTCACCTGGTTGCTGCTTCCTGATCTTCTGGACACATCATTTGAGGAGTCACCTGAAGCTTGAGAGGAATGGGAGATGCAGTAGTGGAATGCAGTGCTGAGGCAGAGGGCTCGTAGTGAGGACGACTTGGTACTACTTTGAACTGTGCGTGGTGAGCTTTCTGGTGCCCAGAGCTGCTGAGGCATCACCCAAGTGGGGGCCACACATTGTGAAGGAGGAGAAGTCCCGTGGCTACACGATTCAAATCAAATCAAATGTTATTGGTCACATACACATGGTTAGCAGATGTTAATGTGAGTGTAGCGAAATGCTTATGCTTCTAGTTCCGACAGTGCAGTATTATCTAACAAGTAATCTAACAAATTCACAATGACTACCTTATATACACACATGTAAAGGGATGAATGAGAAAATGTACATACGGTATGAATACATGGATGAGCGATGGCCATGCGGCATAGGCAAGATGCAGTAGACGGTATAGAAAACAATATACACAGTTGAAACTTAAATACATCTTAGCCAAGTACATTTAAACTCAGTTTTTCACAATTCCTGACATTTAATCCCATTAACAATTCCCTGCCTTAGGTCAATTAGGATCACCACTTTATTTTAAGAATGTGAAATGTCAGAATAATATTAGAGAATTATTTATTTCAGCTTTTATTTATTTCATCACATTCCCAGTGGGTCAGAAGTTTACATACACTCAATTAGTATTTGGTAGCATTGCCTTTAAATTGTTTATTGTTCAATCGTTTCGGGTAGCTTTCCACAAGCTTCCTACAATAAGTTGGGTGAATTTTGTCCCATTCCTCCTGACAGAGCTGGTGTAACTGAGTCACGTTTGTAGGCCTCCTTGCTCGCCCACGCTTTTTCAGTTCTGCCCACAAATTGTCTGTAGGATTGAGGTCAGGGCTTTGTGATGGCCACTCCAATACCTTGACTTTGTTGTACTTAAGCATTTTGCTACAACTTTGGAAGTTTGTTTGGGGTCATTGTCCATTTGGAAGGACCATTTATGACCAAGCTTTAACTTCCTGACTGATGTCTTGAGATGTTGCTTCAATATATCCACATAATTTTCCTCCCTCATGACGCCATCTATTTTGTGAAGTGCACCAGTCCCTCCTGCAGCAAAGCTCCCACACAACATAATGCTGCCACCCCCGTGCTTCACGGTTGGGATGGTGTTCTTCGGTTTGCAAGCCTCCCCCTCCAAACATAACGATGGTCATTATGGTCAAACAGTTCTATTTTTCTTTTATCAGACCAGAGGACATTTCTCCAAAAAAGTACAATCTTTGTCCTCATGTGCAGTTGCAAACAAAAGTCTTGCTTTTTTATGGCGGTTTTGCTGAGCGGCCTTTCAGGTTATGTTGATATAGGACTCATTTTTAATGTGGATATGGATACTTTTGTACCTGTTTCCTCCAGCATCTTCACAAGGCCCTTTGCTGTTGTTCTGGGATTGATTTGCACTTTTCGCAACAAAGTACGTTAATCTCTAGGAGACAGAACGCATCTCCTTCCTGAGCGGTATGACGACTGCGTGGTCCCATGGTGTTTATACTTACGTACTATTGTTTGTACAGATGAACGTGGTGCCTTCAGCCATTTGGAAATTGCTCCCAAGGATGAACCAGACTTGTGGAGGTCCGCAATTTTTTTCTGAGGTCTTGGCTGATTTCTTTTGATTTCCCCATGATGTCAAGTAAAGAGGCACACAGTTTGAAGGTAGGCCTTGAAATACATCCACAGGTACAACTCCAATTGACTTAAATGATGTCAGAACTTCTAAAGCCATGACATCATTTTCTGGAATTTTCCAAACTGCTTAAAAGCACAGTCAACTTAATGTATGTAAACTTCTGACCCACTGGAATTGTGATACAGTGAATTATAAGTGAAATAATCTGTCTGTTAACAGTTGTTGGAAAAATGACTTGTGTCATGCACGAAGTAGATGTCCTAACCGACTTGCCAAAACTATAGTTTGTTAACAAGAAATTTGTGGAGTGGTTGAAATGTAAATGTAATGATATGTAAACATTATTAAAGTGGCGTTATTTAAAGTGACTAGTGATACCTTTATTAAATACATTTATTGAAGTGGCTAGAGCTTTGAGTCTGTATGCTGGCAGCAGCCACTCTAAGTTAGTGATGGCTGTTTAACAGTCTGATGGCCTTGAGATAGAAGCTGTTTTTCAGTCTCTTGGTCCCTGCTTTGATGCACCTGTACTGACCTCTACTCTCCCTCTGCTGTTTCCTGAAGTCCACGATCATCCCCTTTGTTTTGTTGACATTGAGTGAGAGGTTATTTTCCTGACACCACACTCAGAGGGCCCTCAACTCCTCCCTGTAGGCTGTCTCGTCGTTGTTGGTAATCAAGTCTACCACTGTAGTGTCGTCTGCAAACTTGATGATTGAGTTTGAGGCGTGCATGTCCACAGTCATGGGTGAACAGGGAGTATAGGAGAGGGCTGAGAATGCAACCTTATGGGGCCCCAGTGTTGAGGATCAGCGGGGGGAGATGTTGTTTCCTACCTTCACCACCTGGGGGCAGCCCGTAAAAAGGTCCAGGACCCAGTTGCACCGAACGGGGTCGAAACCCATTTTGGAGGCTATTATGGTGTTAAACGCTGAGCTGTAGTCAATAAACAGCATTCTTACATAGGTATTCCTCTTGTCCAGATGGGCTCAGACTGATTCCCAGAGTAGCCCTCTGCAAGATCGTCACCAGACTCTTCATCAATAATCTCCCTGACCACCTTCCTCTGATCAAGCCATGAACTGTCCCTCTCCATCTTTGGAGGATGCATGCACTCAAAGACTTGGCCACTAATGGTTGACATAGCTAGCTACAGCTAGGCTACTCATGATGTTGTATTGGTTAACCTAGCTAGCTACAGCTAGGCTACTCATGATGTTGTATTGGTTAACCTAGCTAGCTACAGCTAGGCTACTCATGATGTTGTATTGGTTAACCTAGCTAGCTACAGCTAGGCTACTCATGATGAGTTATTGGTTGAGCTAGCTAGCTACAGCTAGGCTTGTCATGATGATGTATTGGTTAACCTAGCTAGCTACAGCTAGGCTACTCATGATGATGTATTGGTTAACCTAGCTAGCTACAGCTAGGCTACTCATGATGAGTTATTGGTTGAGCTAGCTAGCTACAGCTAGGCTTGTCATGATGATGTATTGGTTAACCTAGCTAGCTACAGCTAGGCTACTCATGATGATGTATTGGTTAACCTAGCTAGATACAGCTAGGCTACTCATGATGTTGTATTGGTTAACCTAGCTAGCTACAGCTAGGCTACTCATGATGATGTATTGGTTGAGCTAGCTAGCTACAGCTAGGCTTGTCATGATGATGTATTGGTTAATCTAGCTAGCTACAGCTAGGCTACTCATGATGATGTATTGGTTAACCTAGCTAGCTACAGCTAGGCTACTCCTGATGATGTATTGGTTAACCTAGCTAGCTACAGCTAGGCTACTCATGATGATGTATTGGTTAACCTAGGTAGCTACAGCTAAGCTACTCATGATGATGTATTGGTTGAGCTAGATAGCTACAGCTAGGCTTGTCATGATGATATATGACTTGTTCGTGTTTTGCCTTTGAAGCACTTTGAGATTTGTTTATGTTATGAAAAGCACCATAGAAGTGTAATACATTAACAATAATGATTATTATTACCATAAAAAATGCTTCTCTGTGACATCACAATGTAAGATTAAACGTAATAAAAATAAAATTTGTACATTGTATATATATATATATAATATATAACCTCCTGCCCAATGTATGACCATATTAGAGAGACATATTTCCCCCAGATTACACAGATCCACAAAGAATTCGAAAACAAATCCAATTTTGAAAAACTCCCATATCTTTTGGGTGAAATTCCACAGTGTGCCATCACAGCAGCAAGATTTGTGACCTGTTGCCACGAGAAAAGGGCAACCAGTGAAGAACAAACACCATTGTAAATACAACCCATATTTATGCTTATTCATTTTATCTTGTGTCATTTAACTATTTGTACATTGTATATATATATATAATATGACATTTGTAATGTCTTTACTGTTTTTAAACTTCTGTATGTGTAATGTTTACTGTTAATTTTTGTTGTTTTTCACTTTATATATTCACTTTGTATGTTGTCTACCTCACTTGCTTTGGCAATGTTAACACATGTTTCCCATGCCAATAAAGCCCTTGAATTGAAATTGAATTGAATTGAAAATGGTGATTTTCAAAACCTGCAATGAGTTTCTAGCCAGAGGAGGGTATTTTCTTGTTCCCCACATCACCGCGAATCTCATAGTGTTTGAAAATCACTGTTTTTAAAATGTTTTCACTTTTGATGATGTTTTAATGTTTTAACTTTATAACTTTATTTTTTTTCTTCTACAAAATGTAGAAATGCATCGCTGTCACACATGTTGTCACTAGTATTGTGCTGGAGATAATGAAAATGAGTTTGAAAAGTGGTGGACTTTCCCTTTAAGAATGTATTGGTTAACCTATTCTGTTTTATTTGTCCTCCCACAGGATATGGTTTGGAAAACAGTTTATAGTCACACACAAATCACCTGGTTTACTGTTTACTGCTCTCTATGGAACTCCTCAAATGATGATTTAATGTTCTATATTTAACCATCCTGGTCTGTTGAGTTTATGGCCCAAAACCAGCCATGGTTTAATATGCTGCTCTACAGCCAGACTGACTGTAAAATAAGGTTCAGCCTATAGGTTTTATCTGTACAGGCTGATGTCAACAGAGACACAACAACAGTCCTATATACCATAAACCATAAACGCTGCCTCCACTGGCAGTTAGCCAGGTCGTCAACCTGATGGGACGCAAATATCAATCAAGTCAAAATGTATTGGTCACATACACATATTTAGCAGATGTTATTGTGGGTGTAGCAAAAGGCTTGTGTTCCTAGCGCCAATATTACAGTAGTATCTAACAGTGTAGTAGTATCTAACAGTGCAGTAGTATCTAACAGTGTAGTAGTATCTAACAGTGTAGTAGTATCTAACAGTGTAGTAGTATCTAACAGTAGTATCTAACAGTGCAGTAGTATCTAACAGTAGTATCTAACAGTGTAGTAGTATCTAACAGTGTAGTAGTATCTAACAGTAGTATCTAACAGTGCAGTAGTATCTAACAGTAGTATCTAACAGTGCAGTAGTATCTAACAGTAGTATCTAACAGTGCAGTAGTATCTAACAGTGCAGTAGTATCTAACAGTGCAGTAGTATCTAACAGTAGTATCTAACAGTGCAGTAGTATCTAACAGTGTAGTAGTATATAACAGTAGTATCTAACAGTGCAGTAGTATATAACAGTAGTATCTAACAGTGCAGTAGTATATAACAGTAGTATCTAACAGTGCAGTAGTATATAACAGTAGTATCTAACAGTGCAGTAGTATATAACAGTAGTATCTAACAGTGCAGTAGTATCTAACAGTGCAGTAGTATCTAACAGTAGTATCTAACAGTAGTATCTAACAGTAGTATCTAACAGTAGTATCTAACAGTAGTATCTAACAGTGCAGTAGTATCTAACAGTAGTATCTAACAGTGCAGTAGTATCTAACAGTAGTATCTAACAGTGCAGTAGTATCTAACAGTAGTATCTAACAGTGCAGTAGTATCTAACAGTAGTATCTAACAGTGCAGTAGTATCTAACAGTAGTATCTAACAGTGCAGTAGTATCTAACAGTAGTATCTAACAGTAGTATCTAACAGTACAGTAGTATCTAACAGTAGTATCTAACAGTAGTATCTAACAGTAGTATCTAACAGTAGTATCTAACAGTGCAGTAGTATCTAACAGTAGTATCTAACAGTAGTATCTAACAGTGCAGTAGTATCTAACAGTAGTATCTAACAGTGCAGTAGTATCTAACAGTAGTATCTAACAGTGCAGTAGTATCTAACAGTAGTATCTAACAGTGCAGTAGTATCTAACAGTAGTATCTAACAGTGCAGTAGTATCTAACAGTAGTATCTAACAGTGCAGTAGTATCTAACAGTAGTATCTAACAGTAGTATCTAACAGTGCAGTAGTATCTAACAGTAGTATCTAACAGTGCAGTAGTATCTAACAGTAGTATCTAACAGTGCAGTAGTATCTAACAGTAGTATCTAACAGTGCAGTAGTATCTAACAGTAGTATCTAACAGTAGTATCTAACAGTACAGTAGTATCTAACAGTAGTATCTAACAGTAGTATCTAACAGTAGTATCTAACAGTAGTATCTAACAGTAGTATCTAACAGTGCAGTAGTATCTAACAGTAGTATCTAACAGTAGTATCTAACAGTGCAGTAGTATCTAACAGTAGTATCTAACAGTAGTATCTAACAGTACAGTAGTATCTAACAGTGCAGTAGTATCTAACAGTAGTATCTAACAGTACAGTAGTATCTAACAGTGCAGTAGTATCTAACAGTACAGTAGTATCTAACAGTGCAGTAGTATCTAACAGTGCAGTAGTATCTAACAGTGCAGTAGTATCTAACAGTAGTATCTAACAGTACAGTAGTATCTAACAGTGCAGTAGTATCTAACAGTGCAGCAGTATCTAACAGTTCAGCAGTATCTAACAGTGCAGTAGTATCTAACAGTGCAGTAGTATCTAACAGTAGTATCTAACAGTGCAGTAGTATCTAACAGTGCAGTAGTATCTAACAGTGCAGTAGTATCTAACAGTGCAGTAGTATCTAACAGTGCAGTAGTATCTAACAGTGCAGTAGTATATAACAGTGCAGTAGTATCTAACAGTGCAGTAGTATCTAACAGTAGTATCTAACAGTGCAGTAGTATCTAACAGTGCAGTAGTATCTAACAGTGCAGTAGTATCTAACAGTGCAGTAATATCTAACAGTGCAGCACTATCTAACAGTGCAGCAGTATCTAACAGTGCAGCAGTATCTAACAGTGCAGTAGTATCTAACAGTGCAGTAGTATCTAACAGTGCAGTAGTATCTAACAGAGCAGTATCTAACAGTGCAGTAGTATCTAACAGTGCAGCAGTATCTAACAGTGCAGTAGTATCTAACAGTAGTATCTAACAGTGCAGCTGTCTCTAACAGTGCAGTAGTATCTAACAGTGCAGCAGTATCTAACAGTGCAGTAGTATCTAACAGTGCAGCAGTATCTAACAGTGCAGTAGTATCTAACAGTGCAGTAGTATCTAACAGTAGTATCTAACAGTGCAGCAGTATCTAACAGTGTAGTAGTATCTAACAGTGGTATCTAACAGTGCAGCAGTATCTAACAGTGCAGTAGTATCTAACAGTGGTATCTAACAGTGCAGCAGTATCTAACAGTGCAGTAGTATCTAACAGTGCAGTAGTATCTAACAGTGGTATCTAACAGTGCAGCAGTATCTAACAGTGCAGTAGTATCTAACAGTGCAGTAGTATCTAACAGTGCAGCAGTATCTAACAGTGCAGTAGTATCTAACAGTGCAGCACTATCTAACAGTGCAGTGGTATCTAACAGTGCAGTAGTATATAACAGTGCAGTAGAATCTAACAGTGCAGTAGTATCTAACAGTGCAGTAGTATCTAACAGTGCAGTAGTATCTAACAGTGCAGTAGTATCTAACAGTACAGTAGTATCTAACAGTGCAGTAGTATCTAACAGTGCAGTAGTATCTAACAGTGCAGTAGTATTTAACAGTACAGTAGTATCTAACAGTGCAGCAGTATCTAACAGTGCAGTAGTATCTAACAGTGCAGTAGTATCTAACAGTGCAGCACTATCTAACAGTGCAGTAGTATCTAACAGTGAAGTAGTATCTAACAGTGCAGTAGTATCTAACAGTGCAGTAGTATCTAACAGTGCAGCACTATCTAACAGTGCAGTAGTATCTAAC
Organism: Oncorhynchus gorbuscha; assembly: GCF_021184085.1. Taxonomy (NCBI): domain Eukaryota; kingdom Metazoa; phylum Chordata; class Actinopteri; order Salmoniformes; family Salmonidae; genus Oncorhynchus; species Oncorhynchus gorbuscha. The sequence goes on along the minus strand of NW_025748261.1, from coordinate 7,210 downwards.
AGTGCAGTAGTATCTAACAGTGCAGTAGTATCTAACAGTGCAGCAGTATCTAACAGTGCAGTAGTATCTAACAGTGCAGTAGTATCTAACAGTGCAGTAGTATCTAACAGCAGTATCTAACAGTGCAGCAGTATCTAACAGTGCAGTAGTATCTAACAGTGCAGTAGTATCTAACAGTAGTATATAACAGTGCAGTAGTATATAACAGTGCAGCAGTATCTAACAGTGCAGTAGTATATAACAGTGCAGCAGTATCTAACAGTACAGTAGTATCTAACAGCAGTATCTAACAGTGCAGTAGTATCTAACAGTGCAGTAGTATCTAACAGTGCAGTAGTATCTAACAGTGCAGCAGTATCTAACAGTGCAGCAGTATCTAACAGTGCAGCACTATCTAACAGTGCAGCAGTATCTAACAGTGCAGTAGTATCTAACAGTGCAGCAGTATCTAACAGTGCAGCAGTATCTAACAGTGCAGTAGTATCTAACAGTGCAGTAATATCTAACAGTGCAGCAGTATCTAACAGTGCAGTAGTATCTAACAGTGCAGTAGTATCTAACAGTGCAGTAGTATCTAACAGTACAGTAGTATCTAACAGTGTAGCAGTATCTAACAGTGCAGTAGTATCTAACAGTGCAGCAGTATCTAACAGTGTAGTAGTATCTAACAGTGCGGTGGTATCTAACAGTGCGGTGGTATCTAACAGTGCAGCAGTATCTAACAGTGCAGTAGTATCTAACAGTGCAGTAGTATCTAACAGTGCAGTAGTATCTAACAGTGCAGCAGTATCTAACAGTGCAGCAGTATCTAACAGTGCAGCAGTATCTAACAGTGCAGTAGTATCTAACAGTGTAGTAGTATCTAACAGTAGTATCTAACAGTAGTATCTAACAGTGTAGTAGTATATAACAGTAGTATCTAACAGTGTAGTAGTATCTAACAGTGCAGTAGTATCTAACAGTGCAGTAGTATCTAACAGTGCAGTAGTATCTAACAGTGCAGCAGTATCTAACAGTGCAGTAGTATCTAACAGTGCAGCAGTATCTAACAGTGCAGCAGTATCTAACAGTGCAGTAGTATCTAACAGTGCAGCAGTATCTAACAGTTCAGCAGTATCTAACAGTGCAGTAGTATCTAACAGTGCAGTAGTATCTAACAGTAGTATCTAACAGTGCAGCAGTATCTAACAGTGCAGTAGTATCTAACAGTGTAGTAGTATCTAACAGTGCAGTAGTATCTAACAGTGCAGCAGTATCTAACAGTGCAGTAGTATCTAACAGTGCAGTAGTATCTAACAGTGCAGCAGTATCTAACAGTGCAGTAGTATCTAACAGTAGTATCTAACAGTGCAGTAGTATCTAACAGTGCAGCAGTATCTAACAGTGCAGCAGTATCTAACAGTGCAGCACTATCTAACAGTGCAGTAGTATCTAACAGTGCAGTAGTATCTAACAGTGCAGTAGTATCTAACAGTGCAGCACTATCTAACAGTGCAGTAGTATCTAACAGTGCAGTAGTATCTAACAGTGCAGTAGTATCTAACAGTGCAGCAGTATCTAACAGTGCAGTAGTATCTAACAGTGCAGTAGTATCTAACAGTGCAGTAGTATCTAACAGTGCAGTAGTATCTAACAGTGCAGTATCTAACAGTAGTTCTAACAGTGCAGTAGTATCTAACAGTGCAGTAGTATCTAACAGTGCAGTAGTATCTAACAGTGCAGCAGTATCTAACAGTGCAGCAGTATCTAACAGTGCAGTAGTATCTAACAGTGTAGTAGTATCTAACAGTAGTATCTAACAGTGTAGTAGTATCTAACAGTAGTATCTAACAGTGCAGTAGTATCTAACAGTGCAGTAGTATCTAACAGTGCAGTAGTATCTAACAGTGCAGCAGTATCTAACAGTGCAGTAGTATCTAACAGTGCAGCAGTATCTAACAGTGCAGCAGTATCTAACAGTGCAGTAGTATCTAACAGTGCAGCAGTATCTAACAGTTCAGCAGTATCTAACAGTGCAGTAGTATCTAACAGTGCAGTAGTATCTAACAGTAGTATCTAACAGTGCAGCAGTATCTAACAGTGCAGTAGTATCTAACAGTGTAGTAGTATCTAACAGTGCAGTAGTATCTAACAGTGCAGTAGTATCTAACAGTGCAGCAGTATCTAACAGTGCAGTAGTATCTAACAGTGCAGTAGTATCTAACAGTGCAGCAGTATCTAACAGTGCAGTAGTATCTAACAGTAGTATCTAACAGTGCAGTAGTATCTAACAGTGCGGTGGTATCTAACAGTGCGGTGGTATCTAACAATGCAGTAGTATCTAACAGTGCAGTAGTATCTAACAGTACAGTAGTATCTAACAGTGCAGCAGTATCTAACAGTGTAGTCGTATCTAACAGTGCAGCAGTATCTAACAGTGCAGTAGTATCTAACAGTGCAGTAGTATCTAACAGTGCAGTAGTATCTAACAGTAGTATCTAACAGTGCAGCAGTATCTAACAGTGCAGTAGTATCTAACAGTGCAGTAGTATCTAACAGTAGTATCTAACAGTGCAGCAGTATCTAACAGTGCAGCAGTATCTAACAGTGTAGTAGTATCTAACAGTGCAGTAGTATCTAACAGTGCAGCAGTATCTAACAGTGCAGCAGTATCTAACAGTGCAGCAGTATCTAACAGTGCAGTAGTATCTAACAGTAGTATCTAACAGTGCAGCAGTATCTAACAGTGCAGCAGTATCTAACAGTGTAGTAGTATCTAACAGTGCAGTAGTATCTAACAGTGCAGCAGTATCTAACAGTGCAGCAGTATCTAACAGTGCAGCAGTATCTAACAGTGCAGTAGTATCTAACAGTGCAGTAGTATCTAACAGTGTAGTAGTATCTAACAGTAGTATCTAACAGTAGTATCTAACAGTGCAGTAGTATCTAACAGTAGTATCTAACAGTGCAGCAGTATCTAACAGTGCAGCAGTATCTAACAGTGCAGTAGTATCTAACAGTAGTATCTAACAGTGCAGTAGTATCTAACAGTGCAGTAGTATCTAACAGTAGTATCTAACAGTGCAGCAGTATCTAACAGTGCAGTAGAATCTAAAATAATTCACAAAAATACATACAAATCTAAAAGTAAAAGAATGCAATTAAGAAATATATAAATATTAGATTGAGCAATGTCGGAGTGGCATAGACTAAAATACAGAAGAATAGAATACAGTATATACTGTACATGATGAGTAAAGCCATATGTAAACATTATTTAAACATTATTAAAGTGACTAGTGTTCCATTATTAAAGTGGCCAGTGATTCCAAGTCTATGTATAGTCGGACGGGGCCACAGTGTCTCCCGACCCCTCCTGTCTCAGCCTCCAGTAATTATGCTGCAATAGTTTATGTGTCGGGGGGCAGTCTGTTATATCTGGAGTATTTCTCATGTCTTATCCGGTGTCCTGTGTGAATTTAAGTAGACTCCCTCTAATTCTTTCTCTTTCTCTTTCTCGACTCTCGGAGGACCTGAGCCCTAGGACCATGCCGCAGGACTACCTGGCCTGATGACTCCTTGCTATCCCCAGTCCACCTGGTCATACTGCTGCTCCAGTTTCAACTGTTCTGCCTGCGGCTATGGAACCCTTACCTGTTCACAGGACGTGCTACCTTGTCCCGGACCTGCTGTTTTAGACTCTGTCTCTCTCTCTCTCTCTGCCGCACCTGCTCTCTCTAACGCTGAATGATCAGCTATGAAAAGCCAACTGACATTTACTCCTGAGGTGCTAACCTGTTGCACCCTCTACAACCACTGTGATTATTATTATTTGACCCTGCTGGTTATCTATGAACGTTTGAACATATTGGCCATGTACTGTTATAATCTCCACCCAGCACAGCCAGAAGAGGACTGGCCACCCCTCAGAGCACTCTAGGTTTCTTCCTGTGTTTCTGCCTCTCTAGGGAGTTTTTCCTAGCCACCGTGCTTCTACATCTGCATTGCTTGCTGTTTGGGGTTTTGGGGTTTGGGGTTACTGTATAGCACTTTGTGACATCAGCTGATGTAAGAAGGGCTTTATAAATACATTTGATTGATTGATATGTATATAGGGCAGCAGCCCTATAAGGTGCAGGGTTGTGTAACCGGGTGGAAGCCGGCTAGTGGCTACCATGGTGTGATGTGTTTTTAAAAGCCCACTAAGTCCTGACTCTCACCAACCATCTATCTGGGGAAGCCTAAATATTGGTTTTCTAGTTAAAAAGATAACCCCATATTCTACACTAGATGATAGAGTGTTTGGGTGCTACCATCGCACTCTCACTCTCTCTCCTTCTCTGGAGGACTCATCACCGTTGCCGTGGAAACCAGAAACTGATGACAGAGACCTCCTCTGCACTAGATTCATCTCTGGAATGGCTGCAGTGGCGACAGTGGTGTTACAGCTACTCACAGAGCAGCCATGTGTAGCAGCATAACTCACTGTTCTGCCGGTTACGTAGAAAGACAGAAGTGTGTTTATTTAAATAGGTGCTTCTTCACCCACTCAACTAACTGCCAACATGACACATGACACAGTGTTTCAGTATCTTCAGATCTCGTGTCACAATCAGGGTTGGAAGGGAAAGAAAGGACAACGGTTGGTTTCAAGCACTTTTAACAATGAGTAGAAAAGGAAAGACAGGTGAGTGGCAGGAAGATTGTTGTGCTGAACAAGAACCCTGGGAAAGATCAGCGCAATTTGGTCTTGGCTATTGCTGCATTGACTTCAACCACCTTTTCCACCTTTGCGGTCAGCTTATTCCCAAACTGATTTGTCCGAAGAGAACAACTTGAATCAACTCCAACTAACACTATAATACAAGTGATGAAGTGACTCTGAAAAGGAGCCAACAGGTCATAGCTTCTTCATTGTTGTCCCCTCCCTGGTCCAACACAACCTCTGAGATACAAAGACAGTCATTCCTCTGATGTTGGCATTGGTGGTGACCCCACTAGGCTATCCATCAGTGTACTCCTTGAGGCCATTTTGGGGTCAAAGTATGTCCCTGTGGGGGTCCCCCGGTCAGAGGGGAAAAAACTTGAAAAATGAATAACCTAAACATGTTCCCGAGCACCCAGCGTGTGACAGGGTCAGTTAGGGGTTAGCTAATGGTCAGAGTTCACCTCTCAGCCAATGAGAGCATACCGTGAGTTCTCCAGGCAGGACAATGTTATTGGACAGCAGGGCAATAGATGGATACTCATGGGAGTGTACTCTCGGGGGATGTGTTCTAGCCCAGTGCACACTGGAGATTAACCTGGAGGAGACCCAGAGGAAAGGGGCAGTGGTCACAAATCAGACATGGTTAGAGAACCACGGACAGACTACAGCTCTCCTCAGAACAGCACCTTGCTGAAAGGGAGCCAGAGACGCGTTTCAGCTCCTTCGTCCAACAACGATCGCATCACAGCCCTCTACAGCCTTTGAGAAGTACAAGAAAACAGATTTCTATTCACTGAAAAAGAGAAAACTACAAACTTTTTGCCCCCAACAATCTCTATTCCTCACTCCTAAACTCACATCAACATCAGCCTCCAGATGTAACCCTGGAGGCGTCCTGAGACAGTAAAGCCCTGGGCTTTGGCTAAAGCCATCAGCCAACAGACAGCAGCCAGGAGAAAGGTTAATACCTGTTGCTTCGTGCTTCATCGCAGGGTCTGATGCTGGGCTCACCCAGGCTCACCCTGCCCACCCCATGATTTAGTGTCTGTCTCTGGGCTGGTGGTTGGAGGTTGGCTAGGCGCGGGGCGCAGGGGCTGGAGCTGGGGGTCACTGGAGGTTGTAGGAGTACTGAGCCTACTGGCTTAGAGCCAAAGCAGGGAGAAGTTTATAAAACAAATAGCGGTGGGCACTCACTCACATCTCAATGGGAGACGGTCTGGCAGCCGATGCAGTTATCCAGCATCATAGTACTATGCATTAGGCGGGGGTTCTCAATGGCAAACCATCCTCATAGTTCTACAGATATCCTGTTCATAAATAAGTCAATTATCTGACATTAGGCCTCAAGGCAATTATCCCATATACAGTATGCCATTAGATCATCTCTCTTCTTCTCTAATACTAGATAATAGAAGGGATAATATCATCCTAGACCCTCCTGGCAGTAAAAGTCATCCATTTCTCCATTTAACATAAACCTGCAATAAAGCTCATCCAAAACTAATACAACATGTTGAAGCATCAAAAACGTGCCTTTAAAGGTTTTGGACTTCCGACTACATCAAGCCTAACACGGCTTCAGTCTTTTCTACTACTGGCAGACCCTTAATGACAGCCCATTATGACCAGTTAACAGACCACTCCAGACCTCCGAGCAGGTCTCTGTCCTGATCATCAGTCCCACTCTTCCATCTCTCCTCGCTCTCCTCCATCTTTCCATTGCTCCAAATACCCGTCCGTGTAAAGCCATCATCAACCATCACTCCATCCCTCTACCACTACCTCGCTCTAACCCAACCACGGCTGTAATGACAGCCATTGTTCTCATTAAATAGAGAGTGAGGGATGGGGGGAGAAAAAGAGAGTGACAGAGATAGCGACAGAGAGGGAGAGGGAGAGGGAGAGCGCAAAAGGAAGAACATAAGTGTCAGACATGGAATGTGTGACGCTTCTGGAACATACAAGTGCTCTAACCTCTTATGTAAATAATGATGTCACATCTTTGCTGATCTCTGAATACTGACAGGTGTTCCCACTTTAGCTTCTTCATCTACCATCAACAACACTGGGTATTCACATTCTATATGAGAACGATTTGAATGGGCCGGGCATTCTTTATAAGTAAGATTTTAATGGGCCGGGCATTCTTTATAAGTAAGATTTTAATGGGCTGGGCATTCTTTATAAGTAAGATTTTAATGGGCCGGGCATTCTTTATAAGTAAGATTTTAATGGGCTGGGCATTCTTTATAAGTAAGATTTTAATGGGCTGGGCATTCTTTATAAGTAAGATTTTAATGGGCCGGGCATTCTTTATAAGTAAGATTTTAATGGGCCGGGCATTCTTTATAAGTAAGATTTTAATGGGCCGGGCATTCTTTATAAGTAAGATTTTAATGGGCCGGGCATTCTTTATAAGTAAGATTTTAATGGGCCGGGCATTCTTTATAAAGATTTTAATGGGCCGGGCATTTTTATAAGTAAGATTTTAATGGCCGGGCATTCTTTATAAGTAAGATTTTA
>NW_025748260.1:2500-38033 GCF_021184085.1 Oncorhynchus gorbuscha | reverse complement strand
ATTATTAATTATCAATATATAGTACCTTATTATCAATATATTAATTATATTATATATATATATAATATATTATTAATTATCAATATATAGTACCTTATTATACCTCTCACTAAGTGGCCCTGAATTGATGAGATGATTGAAGTGATGTCCTCTTATCGAGCCGGGGGGACATTTCCTAAAGAACTCCATGACTGTTACCCATGCTTGAATTAATCTCCGGGTTTGACAAGCTGTCTTGACAGTTAGGATTATTTTGTTGCCATCTTCCACTACTCAGGGAGTCAGACACACTGTGCGTGTGTCCTAAATGCCACCCCAAGCCCCCTTCTAACATAGTGCACTACTTCTGATAAGGGTCCATTAGGGTGCCATTTGAGAAGCTGCCTTCCACATGGTTTTTAAATAAACGCTCCCATTTCGACATGTCTTCATGGCTGCTGACTAGACTGCTCAGAATGCTGACAAATGGCTGAATGGAGCATGAGGCTCTAGGGAGAGAGGGAGAAAAAAAAAACTTGCCCGACCTGTGACAATATATCCTATCCCTTTACAACAACACCCATGGACTATGTGTGTTGTCTGCTTCTTATTAAAATGGAAAACCATTCTGTATTTAGTGCACTATGAAGGGCATAGGGTACCATTCAGGACTCATGACAGTAGTATACATCTGTGGCAGATGACCTCCCCGATGTGTCTTGGCCAAACAGACACTTGAAGTCAAGGGGTCACATCCCGAATTGAACCCTATTCCGTATTTAGTGAACTACTTTTGACCAGAAGGGCCCTGGTTGAAAGGAGTGCATTTTAAATAGGAATAATGGTGGCATTTGGGTTTGTGTCCTCGGTCGGGATGTATTGGTCTCAGCTGGGCCTGGCAGTGGAAGGTCAGGCTGAAAAAAATCACCTCGTAAATTCAGGGCCACTCAGAGGGGGTTGATAACAAGTACATTTAGAAATGGTTGCTGTTGTTGTTGCTGTTTTTGTTGTTGGTGGTGCTGTTGTTGTTGGTGTTGTTTTTTTTTTGGTGTTGTTGTTGGTGCTGTTGTTGTTGTTGCTGTTGTTGTTATTGTTGTTGGTGGTGCTGTTGTTGGTGTTGTTGCTGTTGTTGTTGTTGTTGTTGTTGTTGTTGTTGTTGTTGTTGCTGTTGTTGTTGTTGTTGCTGTTGTTGTTGCTGTTTTTGTTGTTGTTGGTGTTGTTGTTGTTGTTTTGGTGCTGTTGTTGGTGCTGTTGTTGGTGTTGCTGTTGTTGTTGTTGCTGTTGTTGTTGGTGTTGCTGTTGTTGTTGTTGTTGCTGTTGTTGCTGTTTTTGTTGTTGTTGGTGTTGTTGTTGTTGTTGTTTTGGTGCTGTTGTTGGTGCTGTTGTTGGTGCTGTTGTTGGTGTTGTTGTTGTTGTTGCTGTTGTTGTTGTTGTTGCTGTTTTTGTTGTTGTTGGTGTTGTTGTTGTTGTTTTGGTGCTGTTGTTGGTGTTGTTGTTGTTGTTGTTGGTGTTGCTGTTGTTGTTGTTGCTGTTGTTGTTGCTGTTGTTGTTGCTATTGCTGTTGTTGGTGTTGGTGTTGCTGTTGTCGTTGTTGCTGTTGCTGTTCTTGCTGTTGTTGTTGTTGCTGTTGTTGTTGGTGTTGTTGTTGTTGGTGTTGCTGTTGGTGTTGCTGTTGTTGTTGTTGTTGTTGTTGGTTTTGCTGTTGTCATTGTTGGTGTTGTTGTTGTTACTGCTGTTGTTATTGTTGTTGTTGCTGTTGTTGTTGCTGTTGTTGTTGTTGCTGTTGCTGTTGTTGTTTCTGTTGTTGTTGTTGCTGTTGTTGTTGTTGCTGTTGTTGTTGTTGCTTTTGTTGCTGTTGTTGCTGTTGCTGTTGTTGGTGTTGTTGTTGCTGTTGCTGTTGTTGTTGTTGTTGCTGTTGTTGTTGGTGTTGCTGTTGTTGTTGCTGTTGTTGTTACTGTTGCTGTTGTTGGTGTTGTTGTTGCTGTTGCTGTTGTTGCTGTTGTTGTTGTTGCTGTTGTTGTTGCTGTTGCTGTTGCTGTTGCTGTTGTTGGTGTTGTTGTTGCTGTTGCTGTTGTTGCTGTTGCTGTTGCTGTTGCTGTTGTTGCTGTTGTTGTTGTTGTTGCTGTTGCTGTTGTTGTTGTTGCTGTTGTTGTTGGTGTTGTTGTTGTTGTTGCTGTTGCTGTTGCTGTTGCTGTTGTTGGTGTTGCTGTTGCTGTTGTTGCTGTTGCTGCTGTTGTTGTTGGTGTTGCTGTTGTTGTTGGTGTTGCTGTAGTTGTTGGTGTTGCTGTTGTTACTGCTGTTGTTGTTGATTTTGTTAGCCAACAGAAACAGAGTAAACAGCCCGACAGACAATAACACACATATGCTGGTGTTTAATGTTGTTGCTGCTGTTCGCCATCTGAATTGTATTTGTCTAATAGGATCCATAGAAAAACACACACACTGCCAGCCAATGTTCTTATGCTAATGTCATTGATGGTGTTTGCATGACAGAAAGCAGGGCGAGTCTTTGATGGCTAATGGTTTTCGGCCATGCTGCTGATGTGCTCTCTACAGTAGATACAGGAGAGGCACCCTATTACATATACAGGGAATATATACAGGGAATAGGGTGCCATTTGGGATGTTTCCTGTGTATAACACTACTGACAGACTGATGGACTGTACATGCTGTTATACTATTATAACACTACTGACAGACTGATGGACTGTACACGCTGTTATACTATTATAACACTACTGACAGACTGATGGACTGTACACACTGTTATACTATTATAACACTACTGACAGACTGATGGACTGTACATGCTGTTATACTATTATAACACTACTGACAGACTGATGGACTGTACATGCTGTTATAACACTACTGACAGACTGATGGACTGTACACGCTGTTATAACACTACTGACAGACTGATGGACTGTACATGCTATTATAACACTACTGACAGACTGATGGACTGTACATGCTGTTATAACACTACTGACAGACTGATGGACTGTACATGCTATTATACTATTATAACACTACTGACAGACTGATGGACTGTACATGCTGTTATACTATTATAACACTACTGACAGACTGATGGACTGTACATGCTGTTATAACACTACTGACAGACTGATGGACTGTACACGCTGTTATAACACTACTGACAGACTGATGGACTGTACACGCTGTTATACTATTATAACACTACTGACCGACTGATGGACTGTACATGCTGTTATACTATTATAACACTACTGACAGACTGATGCACTGTACATGCTATTATAACACTACTGACAGACTGATGGACTGTACATGCTGTTATAACACTACTGACAGACTGATGGACTGTACATGCTGTTATAACACTACTGACAGACTGATGGACTGTACATGCTGTTATAACACTACTGACAGACTGATGGACTGTACATGCTGTTATAACACTACTGACAGACTGATGGACTGTACATGCTGTTATAACACTACTGACAGACTGATTGACTGTACATGCTGTTATAACACTACTGACAGACTGATGGACTGTACATGCTGTTATACTATTATAACACTACTGACAGACTGATGGACTGTACATGCTGTTATAACACTACTGACAGACTGATGGACTGTACATGCTATTATACTATTATAACACTACTGACAGACTGATGGACTGTACATGCTATTATAACACTACTGACAGACTGATGGACTGTACATGCTGTTATAACACTACTGACAGACTGATGCACTGTACATGCTATTATACTATTATAACACTACTGACAGACTGATGGACTGTACATGCTGTTATACTGTTATAACACTACTGACAGACTGATGGACTGTACATGCTGTTATACTATTATAACACTACTAACAGACTGATGGACTGTACACGCTGTTATAACACTACTGACAGACTGATGGACTGTACATGCTATTATACTATTATAACACTACTGACAGACTGATGGACTGTACATGCTGTTATAACACTACTGACAGACTGATGGACTGTACATGCTGTTATAACACTACTGACAGACTGATGGACTGTACATGCTGTTATAACACTACTGACAGACTGATGGACTGTACATGCTATTATAACACTACTGACAGACTGATGGACTGTACATGCTATTATACTATTATAACACTACTGACAGACTGATGGACTGTACATGCTATTATAACACTACTGACAGACTGATGCACTGTACATGCTATTATAACACTACTGACAGACTGATGCACTGTACATGCTGTTATACTATTATAACACTACTGACAGACTGATGGACTGTACATGCTATTATACTATTATAACACTACTGACAGACTGATGGACTGTACATGCTATTATAACACTACTGACAGACTGATGCACTGTACATGCTATTATAACACTACTGACAGACTGATGCACTGTACATGCTATTATAACACTACTGACAGACAGATGCACTGTACACGCTATTATAACACTTTTTATTTTTTAATTTTATTTCACCTTTATTTAACCAGGTAGGCTAGTTGAGAACAGGTTCTCATTTGCAACTGCGACCTGGCCAAGATAAAGCATAGCAGTGTGAACAGACAACACAGAGTTACACATGGAGTAAACAATTAACAAGTCAATAACACAGAGAAAAAAAGGGGGGTCTATATACAATGTGTGCAAAAGGCATGAGGAGGTAGGCGAATAATTACAATATTGCAGATTAACACTGGAGTGATAAATGATCAGATGATCATGTACAGGTAGAGATATTGGTGTGCAAAAGAGCAGAAAAGTAAATAAATAAAAACTGTGGGGATGAGGTAGGTGAAAATGGGTGTGCTATTTACCAATAGATTATGTACAGCTGCAGCGATCGGTTAGCTGCTCAGATAGCTGATGTTTGAAGTTGGTGAGGGAGATAAAAGTCTCCAACTTCAGCGATTTTTGCAATTCGTTCCAGTCACAGGCAGCAGAGTACTGGAACGAAAGGCGGCGAATGAGGTGTTGGCTTTAGGGATGATCAATGAGATACACCTGCTGGAGCGCGTGCTACTGATGGGTGTTGCCATCGTGACCAGTGAGCTGAGATAAGGTGGAGCTTTGCCTAGCATGGCCTTGTAGATGACCTGGAGCCAGTGGGTCTGGCGACGAATATGTAGCGAGGGCCAGCCGACTAGAGCATACAAGTTGCAGTGGTGGGTAGTATAAGGTGCTTTAGTGACAAAACGGATGGCACTGTGATAAACTGCATCCAGTTTGCTGAGAAGAGTGTTGGTAGCAATTTTGTAGATGACATCGCCGAAGTCGAGGATCGGTAGGATAGTCAGTTTTACTAGGGTAAGCTTGGCAGCGTGAGTGAAGGAGGCTTTGTTGCGGAATAGAAAGCCGACTCTTGATTTGATTTTCGATTGGAGATGTTTGATATGGGTCTGGAAGGAGAGTTTGCAGTCTAGCCAGACACCTAGGTACTTATAGGTGTCCACTACACTACTAACAGACTGATGGTCTGTACATGCTATTATACTATTATAACAGTACTGACAGACTGATGGACTGTACATGCTGTTATAACACTACTGACAGACTGATGGACTGTACATGCTGTTATACTATTATAACACTACTGACAGACTGATGGACTGTACATGCTATTATACTATTATAACACTACTGACAGTCTGATGGACTGTACATGCTGTTATAACACTACTGACAGACTGATGGACTGTACATGCTGTTATAACACTACTGACAGACTGATGGACTGTACACGCTGTTATAACACTACTGACAGACTGATGGACTGTACATGCTGTTATACTATTATAACACTACTGACAGACTGATGGACTGTACACGCTGTTATACTATTATAACACTACTGGCAGACTGATGGACTGTACATGCTGTTATACTATTATAACACTACTGACAGACTGATGGACTGTACATGCTGTTATAACACTACTGACAGACTGATGGACTGTACATGCTGTTATACTATTATAACACTACTAACAGACTGATGGACTGTACATGCTATTATAACACTACTGACAGACTGATGGACTGTACATGCTGTTATACTATTATAACACTACTGACAGACTGATGGACTGTACACGCTGTTATACTATTATAACACTACTGAGAGACTGATGGACTGTACATGCTATTATAACACTACTGACAGACTGATGGACTGTACATGCTATTATAACACTACTGACAGACGGACTGTACATGCTGTTATACTATTATAACACTACTGACAGACTGATGGACTGTACATGCTATTATACTATTATAACACTACTGACAGACTGATGGACTGTACATGCTATTATACTATTATAACACTACTGACAGACTGATGCTGTACATGCTGTTATACTATTATAACACTACTGACAGACTGATGGACTGTACATGCTATTATACTATTATAACACTACTGACAGACTGATGGACTGTACATGCTGTTATACTATTATAACACTACTGACAGACTGATGCTGTACATGCTATTATACTATTATAACACTACTGACAGACTGATGGACTGTACATGCTGTTATACTATTATAACACTACTGACAGACTGATGGACTGTACATGCTGTTATAACACTACTGACAGACTGATGGACTGTACATGCTGTTGTACTATTATAACACTACTGACAGACTGATGGACTGTACATGCTGTTATAACACTACTGACAGACTGATGGACTGTACACGCTGTTATAACACTACTGACAGACTGATGGACTGTACATGCTATTATAACACTACTGACAGACTGATGGACTGTACATGCTGTTATAACACTACTGACAGACTGATGGACTGTACATGCTATTATACTATTATAACACTACTGACAGACTGATGGACTGTACATGCTGTTATACTATTATAACACTACTGACAGACTGATGGACTGTACATGCTGTTATAACACTACTGACAGACTGATGGACTGTACACGCTGTTATAACACTACTGACAGACTGATGGACTGTACACGCTGTTATACTATTATAACACTACTGACCGACTGATGGACTGTACATGCTGTTATACTATTATAACACTACTGACAGACTGATGCACTGTACATGCTATTATAACACTACTGACAGACTGATGGACTGTACATTATAACACTACTGACAGACTGATGGACTGTACATGCTGTTATAACACTACTGACAGACTGATGGACTGTACATGCTGTTATAACACTACTGACAGACTGATGGACTGTACATGCTGTTATAACACTACTGACAGACTGATGGACTGTACATGCTGTTATAACACTACTGACAGACTGATGGACTGTACATGCTGTTATACTATTATAACACTACTGACAGACTGATGGACTGTACATGCTGTTATACTATTAGAACACTACAGACAGACTGATGGACTGTACATGCTATTATACTATTATAACACTACTGACAGACTGATGGACTGTACATGCTGTTATACTATTATAACACTACTGACAGACTGATGGACTGTACATGCTATTATACTATTATAACACTACTGACAGACTGATGGACTGTACATGCTATTATACAATTATAACACTACTGACAGACTGATGGACTGTACATGCTGTTATAACACTACTGACAGACTGATGCACTGTACATGCTATTATACTATTATAACACTACTGACAGACTGATGGACTGTACATGCTGTTATACTGTTATAACACTACTGACAGACTGATGGACTGTACATGCTGTTATACTATTATAACACTACTAACAGACTGATGGACTGTACACGCTGTTATAACACTACTGACAGACTGATGGACTGTACATGCTATTATACTATTATAACACTACTGACAGACTGATGGACTGTACATGCTATTATAACACTACTGACAGACTGATGGACTGTACATGCTGTTATAACACTACTGACAGACTGATGGACTGTACATGCTATTATAACACTACTGACAGACTGATGGACTGTACATGCTATTATACTATTATAACACTACTGACAGACTGATGGACTGTACATGCTATTATAACACTACTGACAGACTGATGCACTGTACATGCTATTATAACACTACTGACAGACTGATGCACTGTACATGCTGTTATACTATTATAACACTACTGACAGACTGATGGACTGTACATGCTATTATACTATTATAACACTACTGACAGACTGATGGACTGTACATGCTATTATAACACTACTGACAGACTGATGCACTGTACATGCTATTATAACACTACTGACAGACTGATGCACTGTACATGCTATTATAACACTACTGACAGACAGATGCACTGTACACGCTATTATAACACTTTTTATTTTTTAATTTTATTTCACCTTTATTTAACCAGGTAGGCTAGTTGAGAACAGGTTCTCATTTGCAACTGCGACCTGGCCAAGATAAAGCATAGCAGTGTGAACAGACAACACAGAGTTACACATGGAGTAAACAATTAACAAGTCAATAACACAGAGAAAAAAAGGGGGGTCTATATACAATGTGTGCAAAAGGCATGAGGAGGTAGGCGAATAATTACAATATTGCAGATTAACACTGGAGTGATAAATGATCAGATGATCATGTACAGGTAGAGATATTGGTGTGCAAAAGAGCAGAAAAGTAAATAAATAAAAACTGTGGGGATGAGGTAGGTGAAAATGGGTGTGCTATTTACCAATAGATTATGTACAGCTGCAGCGATCGGTTAGCTGCTCAGATAGCTGATGTTTGAAGTTGGTGAGGGAGATAAAAGTCTCCAACTTCAGCGATTTTTGCAATTCGTTCCAGTCACAGGCAGCAGAGTACTGGAACGAAAGGCGGCCGAATGAGGTGTTGGCTTTAGGGATGATCAATGAGCTACACCTGCTGGAGCGCGTGCTACTGATGGGTGTTGCCATCGTGACCAGTGAGCTGAGATAAGGTGGAGCTTTGCCTAGCATGGCCTTGTAGATGACCTGGAGCCAGTGGGTCTGGCGACGAATATGTAGCGAGGGCCAGCCGACTAGAGCATACAAGTTGCAGTGGTGGGTAGTATAAGGTGCTTTAGTGACAAAACGGATGGCACTGTGATAAACTGCATCCAGTTTGCTGAGAAGAGTGTTGGTAGCAATTTTGTAGATGACATCGCCGAAGTCGAGGATCGGTAGGATAGTCAGTTTTACTAGGGTAAGCTTGGCAGCGTGAGTGAAGGAGGCTTTGTTGCGGAATAGAAAGCCGACTCTTGATTTGATTTTCGATTGGAGATGTTTGATATGGGTCTGGAAGGAGAGTTTGCAGTCTAGCCAGACACCTAGGTACTTATAGGTGTCCACTACACTACTAACAGACTGATGGTCTGTACATGCTATTATACTATTATAACAGTACTGACAGACTGATGGACTGTACATGCTGTTATAACACTACTGACAGACTGATGGACTGTACATGCTGTTATACTATTATAACACTACTGACAGACTGATGGACTGTACATGCTATTATACTATTATAACACTACTGACAGTCTGATGGACTGTACATGCTGTTATAACACTACTGACAGACTGATGGACTGTACATGCTGTTATAACACTACTGACAGACTGATGGACTGTACACGCTGTTATAACACTACTGACAGACTGATGGACTGTACATGCTGTTATACTATTATAACACTACTGACAGACTGATGGACTGTACACGCTGTTATACTATTATAACACTACTGGCAGACTGATGGACTGTACATGCTGTTATACTATTATAACACTACTGACAGACTGATGGACTGTACATGCTGTTATAACACTACTGACAGACTAATGGACTGTACATGCTGTTATACTATTATAACACTACTAACAGACTGATGGACTGTACATGCTATTATAACACTACTGACAGACTGATGGACTGTACATGCTGTTATACTATTATAACACTACTGACAGACTGATGGACTGTACACGCTGTTATACTATTATAACACTACTGAGAGACTGATGGACTGTACATGCTATTATAACACTACTGACAGACTGATGGACTGTACATGCTGTTATACTATTATAACACTACTGAGAGACTGATGGACTGTACATGCTATTATAACACTACTGACAGACTGATGGACTGTACATGCTATTATAACACTACTGACAGACGGACTGTACATGCTGTTATACTATTATAACACTACTGACAGACTGATGGACTGTACATGCTATTATACTATTATAACACTACTGACAGACTGATGGACTGTACATGCTATTATACTATTATAACACTACTGACAGACTGATGCTGTACATGCTATTATAACACTACTGACAGACTGATGGACTGTACATGCTGTTATACTATTATAACACTACTGACAGACTGATGGACTGTACATGCTATTATACTATTATAACACTACTGACAGACTGATGGACTGTACATGCTGTTATACTATTATAACACTACTGACAGACTGATGGACTGTACATGCTGTTATAACACTACTGACAGACTGATGGACTGTACATGCTGTTATACTATTATAACACTACTGACAGACTGATGGACTGTACATGCTGTTATACTATTATAACACTACTTACAGACTGATGGACTGTACATGCTGTTATAACACTACTGACAGACTGATGGACTGTACATGCTGTTATACTATTATAACACTACTGACAGACTGATGGACTGTACATGCTGTTATACTATTATAACACTACTGACAGACTGATGGACTGTACATGCTGTTATACTATTATAACACTACTGACAGACAGATGCTGTACATGCTATTATACTATTATAACACTACTGACAGACTGATGGACTGTACATGCTGTTATAACACTACTGACAGACTGATGGACTGTACATGCTATTATACTATTATAACACTACTGACAGACTGATGGACTGTACATGCTGTTATACTATTATAACACTACTGGCAGACTGATGGACTGTACATGCTATTATAACACTACTGACAGACTGATGGACTGTACATGCTGTTATAACACTACTGATAGACTGATGGACTGTACATGCTGTTATAACACTACTGACAGACAGATGCTGTACATGCTGTTATAATGTTATTATGCAGTCATTACTTCACCCAGTGTTTTTGTCAAAATATAGTGCACTACTTTTGATCTGGGCCCATAGGGCTCTGGCCAATTTAGTGCACTATAAAGGGAATAGGGTGTCATTTGGGACACAGACTGGTTGGAGTTTAGTTATTCTGTCATGTCCATACTAGAGACATTAGTTATAACATTAGAAGGAGACTCTATATTCTGTCATGTCCATACTAGAGACATTAGTTATAACATTAGGAGACTCTATATTCTGTCATGTCCATACTAGAGACATTAGTTATAACATTAGGAGACTCTATATTCTGTCATGTCCATACTAGAGACATTAGTTATAACATTAGAAGGAGACTCTATATTCTGTCATGTCCATACTAGAGACATCAGTTATAACATTAGAAGGAGACTCTATATTCTGTCATGTCCATACTAGAGACATTAGTTATAACATTAGAAGGAGACTCTATATTCTGTCATGTCCATACTAGAGACATTAGTTATAACATTAGGAGACTCTATATTCTGTCATGTCCATACTAGAGACATTAGTTATAACATTAGTAGGAGACTCTATATTCTGTCATGTCCACACTAGAGACATTAGTTATAACATTAGAAGGAGACTCTATATTCTGTCATGTCCACACTAGAGACATCAGTTATAACATTAGAAGGGGTTTATTTATTCAATAACATCCATCCACAGCCAACGATGCTCATATTGGTGCAGCACTTTTCCATTTTTCATTTATTTTCAACATCATTACAGAACAGCGTCTCTGTTTGTCCTTTTATCTTTAATTATTCTGTCAAAAATTATGTTTACTGTCATATTTCAAAACAAAATGCCTTTCTGCTTTTTATAAGAGATGAATTATCCACTCAGTTATAACATTAGTAGGCAAACCTCAGCCTTGGGCTTCCTCAGTCCCATAAACATGGAATACATACTGCCTGGACTCTCTGGGTCTCACTGTTCCTTTACAAGGAAAAAAATAAGTTTGTGGACTAACTTTTGTGTAGTTACAGAGTTTTAATAAAAATAGGAAACTCATTCTTATCTGTGGTCCACGTGGAAAACATATGCTGAAGGTCTTTATTTGTATTTTTTATTGTTGTGGTAAAAGCCTGTCATGAAATGTTGTGTCACTTTCCCACTGGAATGTTTATGGCCTGTGATCTGGGGACGGCTTAGCCACATTCTCCTTTCATTAGGATACTGAGTCTTGGGACGGCTTCTGTCATTCTCCTTTCATTAGGATACTGAGTCTTGGGACGGCTATAATTCTCCTTTCATTAGGATACTGAGTCTTGGGACGGCTTCTGTCACATTCTCCTTTCATTAGGATACTGAGTCTTGGGACGGCTTCGGCCTTGCATTCTCCACATTCTTTCATTAGGATACTGAGTCTTGGCACGGCTTCGGCCACATTCTCCTTTCATTAGGATACTGAGTCTTGGGACGGCTTCGGGCACATTCTCCTTTCATTAGGATACTGAGTCTTGGGACGGAGGCCACATTCTCCTTTCATTAGGATACTGAGTCTTGGGACGGCTTCGGCCACATTCTCCTTTCATTAGGATACTGAGTCTTGGGACGGACTTCTACATTCTCCTTTCATTAGGATACTGAGTCTTGGGACGAGCCACATTCTCCTTTCATTAGGATACTGAGTCTTGGGACGACTTCTATATTCTCCTTTCATTAGGATACTGAGTCTTGGGACGGCATTAGTTATAACATTCTCCTTTCATTAGATACTGAGACTCTTATTCATTCTCCTTTCATTAGGATACTGAGTCTTGGGACGGACATCACATTCTCCTTTCATTAGGATACTGAGTCTTGGGACGGCTTATATTCTCCTTTCATTAGGATACTGAGTCTTGGGACGGCTTCGGCCACATTCTCCTTTCATTAGGATACTGAGTCTTGGGACGGCTTTCTGTCACATTCTCCTTTCATTAGGATACTGAGTCTTGGGACGGCTTCGGCCACATTCTCCTTTCATTAGGATACTGAGTCTTGGGGATTCTGTCATGTCCATTCTCCTTTCATTAGGATACTGAGTCTATAACATTCTCCTTTCATTAGGATACTGAGTCTGGGGACGGCTCTGTCATGTCCACATTCTCCTTTCATTAGGATACTGAGTCTGGGGACGGCTTGATAACATTAGAAGGAGACTCTATTCTCCTTTCATTAGGATACTGAGTCTGTCCCACATTCTCCTTTCATTAGGATACTGAGTCTTGGGACGGCTTCGGCCACATTCTCCTTTCATTAGGATACTGAGTCTTGGGATTTATTCAACATTCTCCTTTCATTAGGATACTGAGTCTTGGGACGGCTTCGCCACATTCTCCTTTCATTAGGATACTGAGTCTTGGGACGGCTTCGGCCACATTCTCCTTTCATTAGGATACTGAGTCTTGGGACGGCTTTTCTCCTTTCATTAGGATACTGAGTCTTGGGACGGCTTCGGCCACATTCTCCTTTCATTAGGATACTGAGTCTTGGGACGGCTCTTCTCCTTTCATTAGGATACTGAGTCTTGGGACGGCTTTACATTCTCCTTTCATTAGGATACTGAGTCTTGGGACTGTCATATTTCAAAACCACATTCTCCTTTCATTAGGATACTGAGTCTTGGGACGGCTTCGGCCACATTCTCCTTTCATTAGGATACTGAGTCTTGGGACGGCTTCGGCCACATTCTCCTTTCATTAGGATACTGAGTCTTGGGACGGCTTCTCTTCTCCTTTCATTAGGATACTGAGTCTTGGGACACATTCTCCTTTCATTAGGATACTGAGTCTTGGGACGGCTTTTCTCCTTTCATTAGGATACTGAGTCTTGGGACGGCTTCGGCCACATTCTCCTTTCATTAGGATACTGAGTCTTGGGACGGCGATTCGGCCACATTCTCCTTTCATTAGGATACTGAGTCTTGGGACGGCTTCGGCCACATTCTCCTTTCATTAGGATACTGAGTCTTGGGACGGCTTCGGAAACATTCTCCTTTCATTAGGATACTGAGTCTTGGGACGGCTTTGTATTCTCCTTTCATTAGGATACTGAGTCTTGGGACGGCCTCCTTTCATGTTCTCCTTTCATTAGGATACTGAGTCTTGGGACGGCTTCGGCCACATTCTCCTTTCATTAGGATACTGAGTCTTGGGACGGCTTCGGCCACATTCTCCTTTCATTAGGATACTGAGTCTTGGGACGGCTTCGCCACATTCTCCTTTCATTAGGATACTGAGTCTTGGGACGGCTTCGGCCACATTCTCCTTTCATTAGGATACTGAGTCTTGGGACGGCTTCGGCATTCTCCTTTCATTAGGATACTGAGTCTTGGGACGGCTTCGGCCACATTCTCCTTTCATTAGGATACTGAGTCTTGGGACGGGATACTGAGTCTTGGGACGGCCACATTCTCCTTTCATTAGGATACTGAGTCTTGGGACGGCTTCGGCCACATTCTCCTTTCATTAGGATACTGAGTCTTGGGACGGCTTCGGCCACATTCTCCTTTCATTAGGATACTGAGTCTTGGGACGGCTTCGGCCACATTCTCCTTTCATTAGGATACTGAGTCTTGGGACGGCTTTCTCCTTTCATTAGGATACTGAGTCTTGGGACGGCTTCGGCCACATTCTCCTTTCATTAGGATACTGAGTCTTGGGACGGCTTCGGCCACATTCTCCTTTCATTAGGATACTGAGTCTTGGGACGGCTTCGGCCACATTCTCCTTTCATTAGGATACTGAGTCTTGGGACGGCTTCGGCCACATTCTCCTTTCATTAGGATACCTTGGGACATTCTCCTTTCATTAGGATACTGAGTCTTGGGACGGCTTCGGCCACATTCTCCTTTCATTAGGATACTGAGTCTTGGGACGGCTTCGGCCACATTCTCCTTTCATTAGGATACTGAGTCTTGGGACGGCTTCGGCCACATTCTCCTTTCATTAGGATACTGAGAGTTGGGACGGCTTCGGCTCCTTTCATTAGGATACTGAGTCTTGGGACGGCTTCGCCACATTCTCCTTTCATTAGGATACTGAGTCTTGGGACGGCTTCGGCCACATTCTCCTTTCATTAGGATACTGAGTCTTGGGACGGCTTCGGCCACATTCTCCTTTCATTAGGATACTGAGTCTTGGGACGGCTTCGGCCACATTCTCCTTTCATTAGGATACTGAGTCTTGGGACGGCTTCGGCCACATTCTCCTTTCATTAGGATACTGAGTCTTGGGACGGCTTCGGCCACATTCTCCTTTCATTAGGATACTGAGTCTTGGGACGGCTCTCCTTTCATTAGGATACTGAGTCTTGGGACATTCTCCTTTCATTAGGATACTGAGTCTTGGGACGGCTTCGGCCACATTCTCCTTTCATTAGGATACTGAGTCTTGGGACGGCTTCGGCCACATTCTCCTTTCATTAGGATACTGAGTCTTGGGACGGCTTCGGCCACATTCTCCTTTCATTAGGATACTGAGTCTTGGGACGGCTTCGGCCACATTCTCCTTTCATTAGGATACTGAGTCTTGGGACGGCTTCGCCACATTCTCCTTTCATTAGGATACATTCTCCTTTCATTAGGATACTGAGTCTTGGGACGGCTTCGGCCACATTCTCCTTTCATTAGGATACTGAGTCTTGGGACGGCTTCGGCCACATTCTCCTTTCATTAGGATACTGAGTCTTGGGACGGCTTCGGCCACATTCTCCTTTCATTAGGATACTGAGTCTTGGGACGGCTTCGGCCACATTCTCCTTTCATTAGGATACTGAGTCTTGGGACGGCTTCGGCCACATTCTCCTTTCATTAGGATACTGAGTCTTGGGACGGCTTCTCCACATTCTCCTTTCATTAGGATACTGAGTCTTGGGACGGCTTCGGCCACATTCTCCTTTCATTAGGATACTGAGTCTTGGGACGGCTTCGGCCACATTCTCCTTTCATTAGGATACTGAGTCTTGGGACGGCTTCGGCCACATTCTCCTTTCATTAGGATACTGAGTCTTGGGACGGCTTCGGCCACATTCTCCTTTCATTAGGATACTGAGTCTTGGGACGGCTTCGGCCACATTCTCCTTTCATTAGGATACTGAGTCTTGGGACGGCTTCGGCCACATTCTCCTTTCATTAGGATACTGAGTCTTGGGACGGCTTCGGCCACATTCTCCTTTCATTAGGATACTGAGTCTTGGGACGGCTTCGGCCACATTCTCCTTTCATTAGGATACTGAGTCTTGGGACCTTTCATTAGGATACTGAGTCTTGGGACATTCTCCTTTCATTAGGATACTGAGTCTTGGGACGGCTTCGGCCACATTCTCCTTTCATTAGGATACTGAGTCTTGGGACGGCTTCGGCCACATTCTCCTTTCATTAGGATACTGAGTCTTGGGACGGCTTCGGCCACATTCTCCTTTCATTAGGATACTGAGTCTTGGGACGGCTTCGGCCACATTCTCCTTTCATTAGGATACTGAGTCTTGGGACGGCTTCGGCCACATTCTCCTTTCATTAGGATACTGAGTCTTGGGACGGCTTCGGCCACATTCTCCTTTCATTAGGATACTGAGTCTTGGGACGGCTTCGGCCACATTCTCCTTTCATTAGGATACTGAGTCTTGGGACGGCTTCGGCCACATTCTCCTTTCATTAGGATACTGAGTCTTGGGACGGCTTCTCCTTTCATTAGGATACTGAGTCCACATTCTCCTTTCATTAGGATACTGAGTCTTGGGACGGCTTCGGCCACATTCTCCTTTCATTAGGATACTGAGTCTTGGGACGGCTTCGGCCACATTCTCCTTTCATTAGGATACTGAGTCTTGGGACGGCTTCGGCCACATTCTCCTTTCATTAGGATACTGAGTCTTGGGACGGCTTCGGCCACATTCTCCTTTCATTAGGATACTGAGTCTTGGGACGGCTTCGGCCACATTCTCCTTTCATTAGGATACTGAGTCTTGGGACGGCTTCGGCCACATTCTCCTTTCATTAGGATACTGAGTCTTGGGACGGCTTCGCCACATTCTCCTTTCATTAGGATACTGAGTCTTGGGACGGCTTCGGCCACATTCTCCTTTCATTAGGATACTGAGTCTTGGGACGGCTTCGGCCACATTCTCCTTTCATTAGGATACTGAGTCTTGGGACGGCTTCGGCCACATTCTCCTTTCATTAGGATACTGAGTCTTGGGACGGCTTCGGCCACATTCTCCTTTCATTAGGATACTGAGTCTTGGGACGGCTTCGGCCACATTCTCCTTTCATTAGGATACTGAGTCTTGGGACGGCTTCGGCCACATTCTCCTTTCATTAGGATACTGAGTCTTGGGACGGCTTTCTCCTTTCATTAGGATACCTTGGGACATTCTCCTTTCATTAGGATACTGAGTCTTGGGACGGCTTCGGCCACATTCTCCTTTCATTAGGATACTGAGTCTTGGGACGGCTTCGGCCACATTCTCCTTTCATTAGGATACTGAGTCTTGGGACGGCTTCGCCACATTCTCCTTTCATTAGGATACTGAGTCTTGGGACGGCTTCGGCCACATTCTCCTTTCATTAGGATACTGAGTCTTGGGACGGCTTCGGCCACATTCTCCTTTCATTAGGATACTGAGTCTTGGGACGGCTTCGGCCACATTCTCCTTTCATTAGGATACTGAGTCTTGGGACGGCTTCGGCCACATTCTCCTTTCATTAGGATACTGAGTCTTGGGACGGCTTCGCCACATTCTCCTTTCATTAGGATACTGAGTCTTGGGACGGCTTCGGCCACATTCTCCTTTCATTAGGATACTGAGTCTTGGGACGGCTTCGGCCACATTCTCCTTTCATTAGGATACTGAGTCTTGGGACGGCTTCGGCCACATTCTCCTTTCATTAGGATACTGAGTCTTGGGACGGCTTCTTGGGACGGCCACATTCTCCTTTCATTAGGATACTGAGTCTTGGGACGGCTTCGGCCACATTCTCCTTTCATTAGGATACTGAGTCTTGGGACGGCTTCGGCCACATTCTCCTTTCATTAGGATACTGAGTCTTGGGACGGCTTCGGCCACATTCTCCTTTCATTAGGATACTGAGTCTTGGGACGGCTTCGCCACATTCTCCTTTCATTAGGATACTGAGTCTTGGGACGGCTTCGGCCACATTCTCCTTTCATTAGGATACTGAGTCTTGGGACGGCTTCGGCCACATTCTCCTTTCATTAGGATACTGAGTCTTGGGACGGCTTCGGCCACATTCTCCTTTCATTAGGATACTGAGTCTTGGGACGGCTTCGCCACATTCTCCTTTCATTAGGATACTGAGTCTTGGGACGGCTTCGGCCACATTCTCCTTTCATTAGGATACTGAGTCTTGGGACGGCTTCGGCCACATTCTCCTTTCATTAGGATACTGAGTCTTGGGACGGCTTCGGCCACATTCTCCTTTCATTAGGATACTGAGTCTTGGGACGGCTTCGGCCACATTCTCCTTTCATTAGGATACTGAGTCTTGGGACGGATACTTCTTGGGACCACATTCTCCTTTCATTAGGATACTGAGTCTTGGGACGGCTTCGGCCACATTCTCCTTTCATTAGGATACTGAGTCTTGGGACGGCTTCGCCACATTCTCCTTTCATTAGGATACTGAGTCTTGGGACGGCTTCGGCCACATTCTCCTTTCATTAGGATACTGAGTCTTGGGACGGCTTCGGCCACATTCTCCTTTCATTAGGATACTGAGTCTTGGGACGGCTTCGGCCACATTCTCCTTTCATTAGGATACTGAGTCTTGGGACGGCTTCGGCCACATTCTCCTTTCATTAGGATACTGAGTCTTGGGACGGCTTCGGCCACATTCTCCTTTCATTAGGATACTGAGTCTTGGGACGGCTTCGGCCACATTCTCCTTTCATTAGGATACTGAGTCTTGGGACGGCTTCGGCCACATTCTCCTTTCATTAGGATACTGAGTCTTGGGACGGCTTCGGCCACATTCTCCTTTCATTAGGATACTGAGTCTTGGGACGGCTTCGGCCACATTCTCCGTTCATTAGGATACTGAGTCTCGGGACGGCTTCGGCCACATTCTCCTTTCATTAGGATACTGAGTCTTGGGACGGCTTCGGCCACATTCTCCTCCCTCACAGTGGCAAAGTCCTTGATCATCTCCTTTTAAGACTTTCATTAGGATACTGAGTCCTTGATCATCTCCTTTTAAGACTTTCATTAGGATACTGAGTCCTTGATCATCTCCTTTTTATGACTTTCATTAGGATACTGAGTCCTTGATCATCTCCTTTTAAGACTTTCATTAGGATACTGAGTCCTTGATCATCTCCTTTTAAAACTTTCATTAGGATACTGAGTCCTTGATCATCTCCTTTTTACGACTTTCATTAGGATACTGAGTCCTTGATCATCTCCTTTTAAGACTTTCATTAGGATACTGAGTCCTTGATCATCTCCTTTTAAGACTTTCATTAGGATACTGAGTCCTTGATCATCTCCTTTTTACGACTTTCATTAGGATCCCCAGTAGCTGTTGCAAAATCAACAGAGGTCCACACAAGAGCATGAAACCTGACATGATACAGAACGGTAAAAGACAAGAACAGCTCAAGGACAGAACTACATATATATATTTCTTTATTTTTAACAGAATGCACACGTAGCCTACATACCAACACACAGACTATCTAGGTCCACTAGGGGAGAGACGTTGTGTTGCTTTATCACGTAGCCTACATACCAACACACAGACTATCTAGGTCCACTAGGGGAGAGACGTTGTGTTGCTTTATCACGTAGCCTACATACCAACACACAGACTATCTAGGTCCACTAGGGGAGAGACGTTGTGTTGCTTTATCACGTAGCCTACATACCAACACACAGACTATCTAGGTCCACTAGGGAGAGACGTTGTGTTGCTTTATCACGTAGCCTACATACCAACACACAGACTATCTAATATATATATTACAGAAGGCACACGTAGCCTACATACCAACACACAGACTATCTAGGTCCACTAGGGGAGAGACGTTGTGTTGCTTTATCACGTAGCCTACATACCAACACACAGACTATCTAGGTCAAATAGGGGAGAGACGTTGTGTTGCTTTATCACGTAGCCTACATACCAACACACAGACTATCTAGGTCAAATAGGGGAGAGACGTTGTGTTGCTTTATCACGTAGCCTACATACCAACACACAGACTATCTAGGTCCACTAGGGGAGAGACGTTGTGTTGCTTTATCACGTAGCCTACATACCAACACACAGACTATCTAGGTCAAATAGGGGAGAGACGTTGTGTTGCTTTATCACGTAGCCTACATACCAACACACAGACTATCTAATATATATATTACAGAAGGCACACGTAGCCTACATACCAACACACAGACTATCTAGGTCAAATAGGGGAGAGACGTTGTGTTGCTTTATCACGTAGCCTACATACCAACACACAGACTATCTAGGTCAAATAGGGGAGAGACGTTGTGTTGCTTTATCACGTAGCCTACGTACCAACACACAGACTATCTAGGTCCACTAGGGGAGAGACGTTGTGCCGCGAGGTGTTGCTTCATCACGTAGCCTACATACCAACACACAGACTATCTAGGTCAAATAGGGGAGAGACGTTGTGTTGCTTTATCACGTAGCCTACATATCAACACACAGACTATCTAGGTCAAATAGGGGAGAGACGTTGTGCCATGAGGTGTTTTGAAACCAGGTTCATTTAAGCAGTATGAGATGGAAGGGAGTTCCATGCAGTAATGGCTCTGTACAATACTGTACGCTTTCTTGAATTGGTTCTGGATTTGAGGACTGTGAAAAGACCCCTGGTGGCATGTCTGCTGGGGGGACTGTGAAAAGACCCCTGGTGGCATGTCTGCTGGGGGGACTGTGAAAAGACCCCTGGTGGCATGTCTGGTGGGGGGACTGTGAAAAGACCCCTGGTGGCATGTCTGCTGGGGGAACTGTGAAAAGACCCCTGGTGGCATGTCTGCTGGGGGGGACTGTGAAAAGACCCCTGGTGGCACGTCTGGTGGGGTAAGTGTGTGTGTCAGAGATGTGGGTAGCTTGACGATGCAAACACTTTGTGATTTTCCAACACATTAATGTTTCTTATAGAAACAAGAAGTGATGCAGTCGGTCTCTCCTCAACTCTTAGCCAAGAGAGAGACTGGTATAGTATTAATATTTGTCCTCTGATTACAATGAAGAGCAAGACGTACCGCTCTGTTTTGGGCCAACTGCAGCTTAACTAGGTGTTTCCTTACAGCACTGGACCACACGACTGGACAGTAATTAAGACCAGACAAAACTAGAGCCTGCAGGACTTGGTGTGAAAGCAGAACATGATGTCTTGTCTTGATTACAGACAGACCTCTTACGGACAGACCTCTTCTGGACAGACTTCTTCTGGACAGACCTCTTACGGACAGACCTCTTCTGGACAGACCTCTTACGGACAGACCTCTTACAGACAGACCTCTTCTGGACAGACCTCTTCTGGACAGACCTCTTCTGGACAGACCTCTTACAGACAGACCTCTTCTGGACAGACCTCTTACGGACAGACCTCTTCTGGACAGACCTCTTCTGGACAGACCTCTTACAGACAGACCTCTTACGGACAGACCTCTTACGGACAGACCTCTTACGGACAGACCTCTTACGGAGAGACCTCCTACGGACAGACCTCCTACGGACAGACCTCTTACAGACAGACCTCTTATGGAGAGACCTCTTCTGGACAGACCTCTTACGGACAGACCTCTCCCCATCTTTACAACCATTGAATATTTACTTTTTTTGAACAAGACATTTTACATCCTTAAGGTATCACCAAGTAATTGAGCCTCCTCAACTTGTTCGACAGCCACACTCTTCTATGACCGGATCCAGCCGAGGTCCAGAACTCAGGCTAATGATTTGTACCAAATACAAACGCTCTTAGTTATAGAGAGATGTTCAAGGACCAGTTTATTACTGACTAACCCGTTTCCAAAACAGACTGCAACTCTTTGTTAAGGGCGTTTTCAGTGACTTCATTAGCTGTGGCTGCTGATGCGTAGACGATTGAATTGTCAGCAATACTTTACCCACAAGGAGCCTCCTTATGGACATCTGAATCATTAAAATGACTGATTTTTATGTTCATCACCACAGCATCTTGCTATCTAAGCATCTGAAATCTGTGTGTTTTTTTTTACAGGTCAGCATACTGTATGTCTCTAAAACATCAGCAAAAACACATCCATAATGTCTTGTCAGAGCAATGGCCGATTGCAGTAATGCATCTGGGGCTGTAACATGTTTTTTTTAAAAGTAGCTAGCTACCTAGCTAGCGTAGCAAAGCTAGAGAGCGATTAAGGAAAGCCTAACCCTGGGGGTTTACTGTTGACTGTAGAGAGAGGGGGATGGTGTTGGGGTTTACTGTTGACTGTAGAGAGAGGGGGATGGTGTTGGGGTTTACTGTTGACTGTAGAGAGAGGGAGATGGTGTTGGGGTTTACTGTTGACTGTAGATAGAGAGAGGGAGATGGTGTTGGGGTTTACTGTTGACTGTAGAGAGAGGGAGATGGTGTTGGGGTTTACTGTTGACTGTAGAGAGAGGGAGATGGTGTTGGGGTTTACTGTTGACTGTAGAGAGAGGGAGATGGTGTTGGGGTTTACTGTTGACTGTAGAGAGAGGGAGATGGTGTTGGGGTTTACTGTTGACTGTAGAGAGATGGAGATGGTGTTGGGGTTTACTGTTGACTGTAGAGAGATGGAGATGGTGTTGGGGTTTACTGTTGATGACTTAAATGTAAATGTAGAGATGGTGTTGGGGTTTACTGTAGAGAGAGGGAGATGGTGTTGGGGTTTACTGTAGAGAGAGGGAGATGGTGTTGGGGTTTACTGTTGACTGTAGAGAGAGGGAGATGGTGTTGGGGTTTACTGTTGACTGTAGAGAGAGGGAGATGGTGTTGGGGTTTACTGTTGACTGGAGAGAGAGGGAGATGGTGTTGGAGTTTACTGTTGACTGTAGAGAGAGGGAGATGGTGTTGGGGTTTACTGTAGAGAGAGGGAGATGGTGTTGGGGTTTACTGTAGAGAGAGGAAGATGGTGTTGGGGTTTACTGTTGACTGGAGAGAGAGGGAGATGGTGTTGGGGTTTACTGTTGACTGGAGAGAGAGGAAGATGGTGTTGGGGTTTACTGTAGAGAGAGGGAGATGGTGTTGGGGTTTACTGTTGACTGGAGAGAGAGGAAGATGGTGTTGGGGTTTACTGTTGACTGGAGAGAGAGGGAGATGGTGTTGGGGTTTACTGTTGACTGGAGAGAGAGGGAGATGGTGTTGGGGTTTACTGTTGACTGGAGAGAGAGGAAGATGGTGTTGGGGTTTACTGTTGACTGGAGAGAGAGGAAGATGGTGTTGGGGTTTACTGTAGAGAGAGGGAGATGGTGTTGAGGTTTACTGTTGACTGGAGAGAGAGGGAGATGGTGTTGGGGTTTACTGTTGACTGGAGAGAGAGGAAGATGGTGTTGGGGTTTACTGTAGAGAGAGGGAGATGGTGTTGAGGTTTACTGGAGAGAGAGGAAGATGGTGTTGGGGTTTACTGTTGACTGTAGAGAGAGGGAGATGGTGTTGGGGTTTACTGTAGAGAGAGGGAGATGGTGTGGGGTTTACTGTTGACTGTAGAGAGAGGGAGATGGTGTTGGGGTTTACTGTTGACTGTAGATAGAGAGGGAGATGGTGTTGGGGTTTACTGTTGATGACTTAAATGTAAATGTAAATGTAGAGATGGTGTTGGGGTTTACTGTAGAGAGAGGGAGATGGTGTTGGGGTTTACTGTAGAGAGAGGGAGATGGTGTTGGGGTTTACTGTTGACTGTAGAGAGAGGGAGATGGTGTTGGGGTTTACTGTTGACTGTAGAGAGAGGGAGATGGTGTTGGGGTTTACTGTTGACTGGAGAGAGAGGGAGATGGTGTTGGGGTTTACTGTTGACTGGAGAGAGAGGGAGATGGTGTTGGGGTTTACTGTTGACTGTAGAGAGAGGGAGATGGTGTTGGGGTTTACTGTAGAGAGAGGGAGATGGTGTTGGGGTTTACTGTAGAGAGAGGAAGATGGTGTTGGGGTTTACTGTTGACTGGAGAGAGAGGGAGATGGTGTTGGGGTTTACTGTTGACTGTAGAGAGAGGGAGATGGTGTTGGGGTTTACTGTTGACTGTAGATAGAGAGAGGGAGATGGTGTTGGGGTTTACTGTTGACTGGAGAGAGAGGAAGATGGTGTTGGGGTTTACTGTTGACTGGAGAGAGAGGGAGATGGTGTTGGGGTTTACTGTTGACTGGAGAGAGAGGGAGATGGTGTTGGGGTTTACTGTTGACTGGAGAGAGAGGGAGATGGTGTTGGGGTTTACTGTTGACTGGAGAGAGAGGAAGATGGTGTTGGGGTTTACTGTAGAGAGAGGGAGATGGTGTTGAGGTTTACTGGAGAGAGAGGAAGATGGTGTTGGGGTTTACTGTTGACTGTAGAGAGAGGGAGATGGTGTTGGGGTTTACTGTAGAGAGAGGGAGATGGTGTGGGGTTTACTGTTGACTGTAGAGAGAGGGAGATGGTCCCCCCTACTGTTGACTGGTGTTGGGGTTTACTGTTGACTGTAGATAGAGAGGGAGATGGTGTTGGGGTTTAATGTTGACTGTAGAGAGAGGGAGATGGTGTGGGGTTTACTGTTGACTGTAGAAAGAGGGAGATGGTGTGGGGTTTACTGTTGACTGTAGAGAGAGAGAGATGGTGTTGGGGTTTAATGTTGACTGTAGAGAGAGGGAGATGGTGTTGGGGTTTACTGTAGAGAGAGGGAGATGGTGTTGGGGTTTACTGTAGAGAGAGGGAGATGGTGTTGGGGTTTACTGTAGAGAGAGGGAGATGGTGTTGGGGTTTAATGTTGACTGTAGAGAGAGGGAGATGGTGTTGGGGTTTAATGTTGACTGTAGAGAGAGGGAGATGGTGTTGGGGTTTACTGTAGAGAGAGGGAGATGGTGTTGGGGTTTACTGTAGAGAGAGGGAGATGGTGTTGGGGTTTACTGTAGAGAGAGGGAGATGGTGTTGAGGTTGACTGTAGAGAGAGGGAGATGG
Source organism: Oncorhynchus gorbuscha (assembly GCF_021184085.1). Lineage (NCBI taxonomy): Eukaryota > Metazoa > Chordata > Actinopteri > Salmoniformes > Salmonidae > Oncorhynchus > Oncorhynchus gorbuscha. Next base: position 12,723 of record NW_025748260.1, on the reverse strand, counting down.
TGTGGGGGTTTACTGTAGAGAGAGGGAGATGGTGTGGGGTTTACTGTTGACTGTAGAGATGGAGATGGTGTTGGGGTTGACTGTTGACTGTAGAGAGAGGGAGATGGTGTTGGGGTTTACTGTAGAGAGAGGGGGATGGTGTGGGGTTTACTGTTGACTGGAGAGAGAGGGAGATGGTGTGGGGTTTACTGTTGACTGGAGAGAGAGGGAGATGGTGTGGGGTTTACTGTTGACTGTAGAGAGAGGGAGATGGTGTGGGGTTTACTGTTGACTGAAGAGGGAGGGAGATGGTGTGGGGTTTACTGTTGACTGTAGAGAGTGGGAGATGGTGTGGGGTTTACGGTAGAGAGAGGGAGATGGTGTGGGGTTTACTGTTGACTGTAGAGAGAGGGAGATGGTGTGGGGTTTACTGTTGACTGAAGAGAGAGGGAGATGGTGTGGGGTTTACTGTTGACTGGCGAGAGAGGGAGATGGTTTGTGTAAGCCTGAAGCCTTCTGGTGCAATATAACCTCCCTCCCTCCCTCCCTCGCTCCCTGCCTCCCACCCTCCCTCCCACCCTCGCTCCCTCCCTCCCTCCCTCCCACCCTCGCTCCCTCCCTCCCTCCCTCCCACCCTCGCTCCCTCCCTCCCCCCTCCCACCCTCCCACCCTCCCTCCCACCCTCCCTCCCTCCCTCCCACCCTCCCTCCTTCCCACCCTCGCTCCCTGCCTCCCTCCCTCCCACCCTCGCTCCCTCCCTCCCTCCCCCTCCCTCCCTCCCTCCCTCCCTCCCTCCCTCCCTCCCTCCTCCCTCCCTCCCTCCCTCCCTCCCTCCCTCCCTCCCTCCCTCCCTCCCACCCTCGCTCCCTCCCTCCCTCCCTTCCTCGCTCCCTCCCTCCCTCCCTCCCACCCTCCCTCCCTCCCTCCCTCCTCGCTCCCTCCCTCCCTCCAATCACTAGAACCCTGATTGCTCCCTCCAGAGTCAATGAGAATCCTCAAAGCTAATAGAAGTCATGATCTCTGGGGATGGGGTGCTGCAGTTGTTTTCAACTGAGGTGGAAAAGCATGATGGAGTATGAGTGAGTGGTGGGGTGAAAGGGTAGGAGGTGTGTGTGTGTGTGTGTGTGTGTGTGTGTGTGTGTGTGTGTGTGTGTGTGTGTGTGTGTGTGTGTGTGTGTGTGTGTGTGTGTGTGTGTGTGTGTGTGTGTGTGTGTGTGTGTGTGTGTGTGTGGAGGGGTGATTGTGGGATGATCAGAGAACGGGCAGTAATTTAGAGGGGACAGCTGAGAAGGAGCATTAACCAGTGTACCTGTGGTCATTGTGTGAGTTCACCACCACCTGACTCATAAATGCTGGAGCGACAGCAGTCTACATACAGGGAGGCTCCACTTAGCTGAACTGTACAGGAAGATGACATTGTGTTGTATCCTACTGATAGATGGCATTGTGTTGTATCCTACTGATAGATGACATTGTGTTGTATCCTACTGATAGATGGCATTGTGTTGTATCCTACTGATAGATGACATTGTGTTGTATCCTACTGATAGATGACATTGTGTTGTATCCTACTGATAGATGGCATTGTGTTGTATCCTACTGATAGATGGCATTGTGTTGTATCCTACTGATAGATGGCATTGTGTTGTATCCTACTGATAGATGATGCATTGTGTTGTATCCTACTGATAGATAGATGACATTGTGTTGTATCCTACTGATAGATGACATTGTGTTGTATCCTACTGATAGATGACATTGTGTTGTATCCTACTGATAGATAGATGACATTGTGTTGTATCCTACTGATAGATGACATTGTGTTGTATCCTACTGATAGATAGATGGCATTGTGTTGTATCCTACTGATAGATGGCATTGTGTTGTATCCTACTGATAGATGGCATTGTGTTGTATCCTACTGATAGATGGCATTGTGTTGTATCCTACTGATAGATAACATTGTGTTGTATCCTACTGATAGATAGATGACATTGTGTTGTATCCTACTGATAGATGACATTGTGTTGTATCCTACTGATAGATGGCATTGTGTTGTATCCTACTGATAGATAGATAACATTGTGTTGTATCCTACTGATAGATGACATTGTGTTGTATCCTACTGATAGATGACATTGTGTTGTATCCTACTGATAGATGACATTGTGTTGTATCCTACTGATAGATAGATAGCATTGTGTTGTATCCTACTGATAGATAGATGACATTGTGTTGTATCCTACTGATAGATAGCATTGTGTTGTATCCTACTGATAGATGGCATTGTGTTGTATCCTACTGATAGATGGCATTGTGTTGTATCCTACTGATAGATGACATTGTGTTGTATCCTACTGATAGATGACATTGTGTTGTATCCTACTGATAGATGACATTGTGTTGTATCCTACTGATAGATGACATTGTGTTGTATCCTACTGATAGATAGATGGCATTGTGTTGTATCCTACTGATAGATGGCATTGTGTTGTATCCTACTGATAGATGACATTGTGTTGTATCCTACTGATAGATGATGACATTGTGTTGTATCCTACTGATAGATGACATTGTGTTGTATCCTACTGATAGATGGCATTGTGTTGTATCCTACTGATAGATGACATTGTGTTGTATCCTACTGATAGATGACATTGTGTTGTATCCTACTGATAGATGACATTGTGTTGTATCCTACTGATAGATGGCATTGTGTTGTATCCTACTGATAGATGGCATTGTGTTGTATCCTACTGATAGATAGATAACATTGTGTTGTATCCTACTGATAGATGGCATTGTGTTGTATCCTACTGATAGATGACATTGTGTTGTATCCTACTGATAGATAGCATTGTGTTGTATCCTACTGATAGATAGCATTGTGTTGTATCCTACTGATAGATGACATTGTGTTGTATCCTACTGATAGATAGCATTGTGTTGTATCCTACTGATAGATGACATTGTGTTGTATCCTACTGATAGATAGCATTGTGTTGTATCCTACTGATAGATGACATTGTGTTGTATCCTACTGATAGATGGCATTGTGTTGTATCCTACTGATAGATGACATTGTGTTGTATCCTACTGATAGATGACATTGTGTTGTATCCTACTGATAGATGACATTGTGTTGTATCCTACTGATAGATGATAACATTGTGTTGTATCCTACTGATAGATGACATTGTGTTGTATCCTACTGATAGATGGCATTGTGTTGTATCCTACTGATAGATGGCATTGTGTTGTATCCTACTGATAGATATTGTGTTGTATCCTACTGATAGATGACATTGTGTTGTATCCTACTGATAGATGGCATTGATGATCATTGTGTTGTATCCTACTGATAGATGACATTGTGTTGTATCCTACTGATAGATGATTGTGTTGTATCATTGTGTTGTATCCTACTGATAGATAGATGACATTGTGTTGTATCCTACTGATAGATGACATTGTGTTGTATCCTACTGATAGATAGATGGATGGCATTGTGTTGTATCCTACTGATAGATGGCATTGTGTTGTATCCTACTGATAGATGGCATTGTGTTGTATCCTACTGATAGATGGCATTGTGTTGTATCCTACTGATAGATAACATTGTGTTGTATCCTACTGATAGATAGATGTGTTGTATCATTGTTGTTGTATCCTACTGATAGATAGATGGCATTGTGTTGTATCCTACTGATAGATGATGCATTGTGTTGTATCCTACTGATAGATAGATTGTGTTGTATCCTACATTGTGTTGTATCCTACTTGTGTTGTATAGATAGACATTGTGTTGTATCCTACTGATAGATGACATTGTGTTGTATCCTACTGATAGATGACATTGTGTTGTATCCTACTGATAGATAGATGACATTGTGTTGTATCCTACTGATAGATAGATGGCATTGTGTTGTATCCTACTGATAGATGACATTGTGTTGTATCCTACTGATAGATGGCATTGTGTTGTATCCTACTGATAGATGGCATTGTGTTGTATCCTACTGATAGATGACATTGTGTTGTATCCTACTGATAGATGACATTGTGTTGTATCCTACTGATAGATGATGACATTGTGTTGTATCCTACTGATAGATGATGACATTGTGTTGTATCCTACTGATAGATGACATTGTGTTGTATCCTACTGATAGATAACTGATAGATAGATGGCATTGTGTTGTATCCTACTGATAGATGGCATTGTGTTGTATCCTACTGATAGATAGATAACATTGTGTTGTATCCTACTGATAGATAGATGACATTGTGTTGTATCCTACTGATAGATGACATTGTGTTGTATCCTACTGATAGATGGCATTGTGTTGTATCCTACTGATAGATGACATTGTGTTGTATCCTACTGATAGATAGATGACATTGTGTTGTATCCTACTGATAGATAGATGGCATTGTGTTGTATCCTACTGATAGATGGCATTGTGTTGTATCCTACTGATAGATGGCATTGTGTTGTATCCTACTGATAGATAGATGGCATTGTGTTGTATCCTACTGATAGATGGCATTGTGTTGTATCCTACTGATAGATAGATGGCATTGTGTTGTATCCTACTGATAGATAGATGGCATTGTGTTGTATCCTACTGATAGATAGATGGCATTGTGTTGTATCCTACTGATAGATAGATGGCATTGTGTTGTATCCTACTGATAGATAGCATTGTGTTGTATCCTACTGATAGATGACATTGTGTTGTATCCTACTGATAGATGGCATTGTGTTGTATCCTACTGATAGATGACATTGTGTTGTATCCTACTGATAGATGACATTGTGTTGTATCCTACTGATAGATGACATTGTGTTGTATCCTACTGATAGATGACATTGTGTTGTATCCTACTGATAGATGATGCATTGTGTTGTATCCTACTGATAGATAGATGATTGTGTTGTATCCTACTGATAGATGACATTGTGTTGTATCCTACTGATAGATGGTGTTGTATCATTGTGTTGTATCCTACTGATAGATATTGATGATAGATGACATTGTGTTGTATCCTACTGATAGATGACATTGTGTTGTATCCTACTGATAGATAGATGACATTGTGTTGTATCCTACTGATAGATGGCATTGTGTTGTATCCTACTGATAGATGACATTGTGTTGTATCCTACTGATAGATGGCATTGTGTTGTATCCTACTGATAGATGACATTGTGTTGTATCCTACTGATAGATGACATTGTGTTGTATCCTACTGATAGATGACATTGTGTTGTATCCTACTGATAGATGACATTGTGTTGTATCCTACTGATAGATGGCATTGTGTTGTATCCTACTGATAGATAGAGTGTTGTATCCTACTGATAGATGACATTGTGTTGTATCCTACTGATAGATGACATTGTGTTGTATCCTACTGATAGATGGCATTGTGTTGTATCCTACTGATAGATGACATTGTGTTGTATCCTACTGATAGATAGATAACATTGTGTTGTATCCTACTGATAGATGACATTGTGTTGTATCCTACTGATAGATAGATAACATTGTGTTGTATCCTACTGATAGATGACATTGTGTTGTATCCTACTGATAGATAGATGACATTGTGTTGTATCCTACTGATAGATAGCATTGTGTTGTATCCTACTGATAGATGGCATTGTGTTGTATCCTACTGATAGATAACATTGTGTTGTATCCTACTGATAGATAGCATTGTGTTGTATCCTACTGATAGATAACATTGTGTTGTATCCTACTGATAGATAGATAACATTGTGTTGTATCCTACTGATAGATGAGATCCTACTGATAGATGGATAACATTGTGTTGTATCCTACTGATAGATAGATAACATTGTGTTGTATCCTACTGATAGATGACATTGTGTTGTATCCTACTGATAGATAGATGACATTGTGTTGTATCCTACTGATAGATGACATTGTGTTGTATCCTACTGATAGATGACATTGTGTTGTATCCTACTGATAGATAACATTGTGTTGTATCCTACTGATAGATGACATTGTGTTGTATCCTACTGATAGATGACATTGTGTTGTATCCTACTGATAGATAACATTGTGTTGTATCCTACTGATAGATGGCATTGTGTTGTATCCTACTGATAGATGGCATTGTGTTGTATCCTACTGATAGATAGATGACATTGTGTTGTATCCTACTGATAGATAACATTGTGTTGTATCCTACTGATAGATGACATTGTGTTGTATTGTGTTGTATCCTACTGATAGATGACATTGTGTTGTATCCTACTGATAGATGATGCATTGTGTTGTATCCTACTGATAGATAGCATTGTGTTGTATCCTACTGATAGATGACATTGTGTTGTATCCTACTGATAGATAACATTGTGTTGTATCCTACTGATAGATAACATTGTGTTGTATCCTACTGATAGATAACATTGTGTTGTATCCTACTGATAGATGACATTGTGTTGTATCCTACTGATAGATAACATTGTGTTGTATCCTACTGATAGATAACATTGTGTTGTATCCTACTGATAGATAGACATTGTGTTGTATCCTACTGATAGATAACATTGTGTTGTATCCTACTGATAGATAACATTGTGTTGTATCCTACTGATAGATAACATTGTGTTGTATCCTACTGATAGATGGCATTGTGTTGTATCCTACTGATAGATGACATTGTGTTGTATCCTACTGATAGATAGATGACATTGTGTTGTATCCTACTGATAGATAGACATTGTGTTGTATCCTACTGATAGATGACATTGTGTTGTATCCTACTGATAGATGGCATTGTGTTGTATCCTACTGATAGATAGATGACATTGTGTTGTATCCTACTGATAGATAGATGACATTGTGTTGTATCCTACTGATAGATGACATTGTGTTGTATCCTACTGATAGATAACATTGTGTTGTATCCTACTGATAGATGACATTGTGTTGTATCCTACTGATAGATGACATTGTGTTGTATCCTACTGATAGATAGATATCCTACATTGTGTTGTATCCTACTGATAGATAACATTGTGTTGTATCCTACTGATAGATAGCATTGTGTTGTATCCTACTGATAGATGGCATTGTGTTGTATCCTACTGATAGATGGCATTGTGTTGTATCCTACTGATAGATGGCATTGTGTTGTATCCTACTGATAGATGGCATTGTGTTGTATCCTACTGATAGATAGATGCATTGTGTTGTATCCTACTGATAGATGACATTGTGTTGTATCCTACTGATAGATGACATTGTGTTGTATCCTACTGATAGATGGCATTGTGTTGTATCCTACTGATAGATAGCATTGTGTTGTATCCTACTGATAGATGGCATTGTGTTGTATCCTACTGATAGATGGCATTGTGTTGTATCCTACTGATAGATGACATTGTGTTGTATCCTACTGATAGATGGCATTGTGTTGTATCCTACTGATAGATGGCATTGTGTTGTATCCTACTGATAGATGACATTGTGTTGTATCCTACTGATAGATGACATTGTGTTGTATCCTACTGATAGATAGTGTTGTATCCTACTGATAGATGGCATTGTGTTGTATCCTACTGATAGATAGATGGCATTGTGTTGTATCCTACTGATAGATGGCATTGTGTTGTATCCTACTGATAGATGACATTGTGTTGTATCCTACTGATAGATGGCATTGTGTTGTATCCTACTGATAGATGGCATTGTGTTGTATCCTACTGATAGATGACATTGTGTTGTATCCTACTGATAGATGATGACATTGTGTTGTATCCTACTGATAGATGGCATTGTGTTGTATCCTACTGATAGATGACATTGTGTTGTATCCTACTGATAGATGATTGTGTTGTATCATTGATGGCATTGTATCCTACTGATAGATGACATTGTGTTGTATCCTACTGATAGATGACATTGTGTTGTATCCTACTGATAGATGACATTGTGTTGTATCCTACTGATAGATGACATTGTGTTGTATCCTACTGATAGATGACATTGTGTTGTATCCTACTGATAGATGACATTGTGTTGTATCCTACTGATAGATGGCATTGTGTTGTATCCTACTGATAGATGACATTGTGTTGTATCCTACTGATAGATGACATTGTGTTGTATCCTACTGATAGATAGATGACATTGTGTTGTATCCTACTGATAGATGACATTGTGTTGTATCCTACTGATAGATGACATTGTGTTGTATCCTACTGATAGATGGCATTGTGTTGTATCCTACTGATAGATAGATGACATTGTGTTGTATCCTACTGATAGATGACATTGTGTTGTATCCTACTGATAGATAGATGGCATTGTGTTGTATCCTACTGATAGATGACATTGTGTTGTATCCTACTGATAGATGACATTGTGTTGTATCCTACTGATAGATGGCATTGTGTTGTATCCTACTGATAGATGGCATTGTGTTGTATCCTACTGATAGATGACATTGTGTTGTATCCTACTGATAGATGACATTGTGTTGTATCCTACTGATAGATAGATGACATTGTGTTGTATCCTACTGATAGATAGATGGCATTGTGTTGTATCCTACTGATAGATGACATTGTGTTGTATCCTACTGATAGATGGCATTGTGTTGTATCCTACTGATAGATAGATGACATTGTGTTGTATCCTACTGATAGATGACATTGTGTTGTATCCTACTGATAGATAGATGGCATTGTGTTGTATCCTACTGATAGATGACATTGTGTTGTATCCTACTGATAGATGACATTGTGTTGTATCCTACTGATAGATGGCATTGTGTTGTATCCTACTGATAGATGACATTGTGTTGTATCCTACTGATAGATGACATTGTGTTGTATCCTACTGATAGTTGTATAAACACCATGGGACCACGCAGCCATCATCCCGCTCAGGAAGGAGACGCGTTCTGTCTCCTAGAGATGAACGTACTTTGCTGCGAAAAGTACAAATCAATCCCAGAACAACAGCAAAGGACCTTGTGAAGATGCTGGAGGAAACAGGTACAAAAGTATCTATATCCACAGTAAATGAGTCCTATATCGACATAACCTGAAAGGCTGCTCAGCAAGGAAGAAGCCACAAAACCGCCATAAAAAAGCCAGACTACGGTTTGCAACTGCACATGGGGACAAGGATCTTACTTTTTGAAGAAATGTCCTCTGGTCTGATGAAACAAAAATAGACCTGTTTTGCCATAATTACCATCATTATGTTTGGAGGGAAAAGGGGGAGGCTTGCAAGCTGAGGAATCTCAACTGTGAAGCATTTTGCTGCAGGAGGGTCTGGTGCACTTCACAGACTAGATGGCATCATGAGGGAGGAACATTATGTGGATATATTGAAGCAACATCTCAAGACATCAGTCAGGAAGTTAAAGCTTGGTCGCAAATGGGTCTTCCAGATGGACAATGACCCCAAGCATACTTCCAAAGTTGTGGCAAAATGGCTTAAGGACAACAAAGTCAAGGTATTGGAGTGGCCATCACAAAGCCCTGACCTCAATCCTATGGAAAATTTTTGGGCAGAACTGAAAAAGCGTGTGTGAGCAAGGAGGCCTACAAACCTGACTGAGTTACACCAGCTCTGTCAGGAGGAATGGGCCAAAATTCACCCAACTTATTGTGGGAAGCTTGTGGAAGGCTACCCAAAACGTTTGACCCAAGTTAAGCAAGACTTCTGTCCCAATCTGCCCCTGTCTAACACAACACTATTCTCCCCTGTCTAACACAACACTACTCTCCCCTGTCTGACACAACACTACTCTCCCCTGTCTAACACAACACTACTCTCCCCTGTCTAACACAACACTACTCTCCCCTGTCTAACACAACACTACTCTCCCCTGTCTGACACAACACTACTCTCCCCTGTCTAACACAACACTACTCTCCCCTGTCTAACACAACACTACTCTCCCCTGTCTAACACAACACTACTCTCCCCTGTCTAACACAACACTACTCTCCCCTGTCTAACACAACACTACTCTCCCCTGTCTGACACAACACTACTCTCCCCTGTCTAACACAACACTACTCTCCCCTGTCTAACACAACACTACTCTCCCCTGTCTAACACAACACTACTCTCCCCTGTCTGACACAACACTACTCTCCCCTGTCTAACACAACACTACTCTCCCCTGTCTAACACAACACTACTCTCCCCTGTCTAACACAACACTACTCTCCCCTGTCTAACACT
>NW_025748259.1:10000-38060 GCF_021184085.1 Oncorhynchus gorbuscha | reverse complement strand
CCCAGATGCTTACGCCCATCCCCCAGATACTTAGGCCCATCCCCAGATGCTTCGGCCCATCCCCAGATGCTTAGGCCCATCCCCCAGATGCTTACGCCCATCCCCCAGAAACTTAGGCCCATCCCCAGATGCTTCGGCCCATCCCCCAGATGCTTAGGCCCATCCCCCAGATGCTTACGCCCATCCCCCAGATGCTTAGGCCCATCCCCCAGATGCTTAGGCCCATCCCCCAGATGCTTCGCCCATCCCCAGATGCTTAGGCCCATCCCCAGTCGCTTAGGCCCATCCCCAGATGCTTAGCCCGGGCCCATCCCCCAGATGCTTAGGCCCATCCCCAGATGCTTAGGCCCATCCCCAGATGCTTAGGCCCATCCCCAGATGCTTAGGCCCATCCCCCAGATGCTTAGTCCCATCCCCAGATACTTAGGCCCATCCCCCAGATGCTTAGGCCCATCCCCCAGATGCTTACGCCCATCCCCAGATGCTTAGGCCCATCCCCAGGTGCTTAGGCCCATCCCCTGTTCAGAACGTAGTATCAAAACCTTCACTCCTCCACTCGGATAAGACACAGTTGCACCTCTCCACTTGGATAAGACGGAGGGCATTCTGTCAGCAGACAAAACCTTCAGTTGCACCTCTCCACTCGGATAAGACTGAGGGCATTCTGTCAGCAGACAAAACCTTCAGTTGCACCTCTCCACTCGGATAAGACGGAGGGCATTCTGTCAGCAGACAAAACCTTCAGTTGCCCCTCTCCACTCGGATAAGACTGAGGGCATTCTGTCAGCAGACAAAACCTTCAGTTGCACCTCTCCACTCGGATAAGACGGAGGGCATTCTGTCAGCAGACAAAACCTTCAGTTGCCCCTCTCCACTGGATAAGACTGAGGGCATTCTGTCAGCAGACAAAACCTTCAGTTGCCCCTCTCCACTGGATAAGACTGAGGGCATTCTGTCAGCAGACAAAACCTTCAGTTGCACCTCTCCACTGGATAAGACGGAGGGCATTCTGTCAGCAGACAAAACCTTCAGTTGCACCTCTCCACTCGGATAAGACGGAGGGCATTCTGTCAGCAGACAAAACCTTCAGTTGCACCTCTCCACTCGGATAAGACGGAGGGCATTCTGTCAGCAGACAAAACCTTCAGTTGCCCCTCTCCACTCGGATAAGACTGAGGGCATTCTGTCAGCAGACAAAACCTTCAGTTGCACCTCTCCACTCGGATAAGACGGAGGGCATTCTGTCAGCAGACAAAACCTTCAGTTGCCCCTCTCCACTCGGATAAGACGGAGGGCATTCTGTCAGCAGACAAAACCTTCAGTTGCACCTCTCCACTCGGATAAGACAGAGGGCATTCTGTCAGCAGACAAAACCTTCAGTTGCCCCTCTCCACTCGGATAAGACGGAGGGCATTCTGTCAGCAGACAAAACCTTCAGTTGCCCCTCTCCACTCGGATAAGACTGAGGGCATTCTGTCAGCAGACAGCGCTCTAACTGATGTGGAGCGACTTTTCAACTGTACTTTTTTTCTCAGTGTAGCCAGCCTACTTGGTATAATGCAAGACTAACTTTAAGCAAAACATTACAAAATTATTTCAACGATAAACATAAACATTAGAAATATGATAGCGAAACAAACCTAGCTTTTTAATGGTTAGCGCATTTTGTGGCCAAATACACTTCTGTTGTCATCTGATGAAAATGAAGATATTTTCTGCCGAATGTGTTGCACTAATGTATTTTCTGTGAAGGAAAACTACAGTTGTAAATTCCCGATCAGCAACAAACAAAAAACTGTTGCCTTTCAATATACATCAGACCCCTTCACTTGTTCCACATTTTGTTATGTTACAGCCTTATTCTAAAATGGATTAAATTACATGTTTTCCTTCATCAATCTACACACAATACCCCATAATGATATCACAATACCCTATAATGATATCACAATACCCCATAATGATGTCACACGACCCCATAATGACATCACAATACCCCATAATGACATCACAATACCCCATAATGACATCACAATACCCCATAATGACAAAGTGAAAACATATATATATATATTATATACATATATATATATATACATATATATATACATATATATACATATATACATATATATATATATATTTTTTAAATGTATTTACATAAGACCATTTGCTATGACTCCAAACTCCAAACTGAGCTCCGGTGCATCCTGTTTCCATTGATCATCTTTGAGATGTTTCTACAACTTGACTTGAGTCCACTTGTGGAAAATTCAACTGAAGGAACAGGATTTGGTCAAAATAAGGACCCACAGTTGACAGTGCACGTCAGAGTAAAAACCAAGCCATGAGGTCGAAGGAAATGTCTGCAGAGCTCCGAGACAGGATTGTGTCGTGGCACAGATCTGGAGAAGGGTAAGATAAAATGTCTGCAGTATTTAAGGTCCCCAAGAACACAGTGGCCTCAATCATTCTTAAATGGAAGAAGTTTGGACCCACCAAGACTCTTCCTAGAGCTGGCAGCCCGGCCTAACTGAGCAAATGAGGGATAAGGGCCTTGGTCAGGGAGGTGCCCTAAATGAGGGATAAGGGCCTTGGTCAGGGAGGTGCCCTAAATGAGGGATAAGGGCCTTGGTCAGGGAGGTGCCCTAAATGAGGGATAAGGGCCTTGGTCAGGGAGGTGCCCTAAATGAGGGATAAGGGCCTTGGTCAGGGAGGTGCCCTAAATGAGGGATAAGGGCCTTGGTCAGGGAGGTGCCCTAAATGAGGGATAAGGGCCTTGGTCAGGGAGGTGCCCTAAATGAGGGATAAGGGCCTTGGTCAGGGAGGTGCCCTAAATGAGGGATAAGGGCCTTGGTCAGGGAGGTGCCCTAAATGAGGGATAAGGGCCTTGGTCAGGGAGGTGCCCTAAATGAGGGATAAGGGCCTTGGTCAGGGAGGTGCCCTAAATGAGGGATAAGGGCCTTGGTCAGGGAGGTGCCCTAAATGAGGGATAAGGGCCTTGGTCAGGGAGGTGCCCTAAATGAGGGATAAGGGCCTTGGTCAGGGAGGTGCCCTAAATGAGGGATAAGGGCCTTGGTCAGGAGGTGCCCTAAATGAGGGATAAGGGCCTTGGTCAGGGAGGTGCCCTAAATGAGGATAAGGGCCTTGGTCAGGAGGTGCCCTAAATGAGGGATAAGGGCCTTGGTCAGGGAGGTGCCCTAAATGAGGGATAAGGGCCTTGGTCAGGGAGGTGCCCTAAATGAGGGATAAGGGCCTTGGTCAGGGAGGTGCCCTAAATGAGGGATAAGGGCCTTGGTCAGGGAGGTGCCCTAAATAATATCTGCAGCATTTAAGGTCATAATATACAATAATGTGACATGGAGACACAATCTGGTGTCTAACGTAGTAGTGTACACGACGATGGCAGGTGTTTACATAAAAAGTAGCTACAAATATTCACATTTCATGAAAAACTTCAAAGAAATAGTTTCAACGGTGTGGATGGTGTTGAGAAACGATCCCGCAGATATTTATATTTATATATTTATATATTAATATTAATTATATAATACCCCAGCTATTTAATATATATATTAATATTAATTATATAACACCCCAGCTATATAATATATATATATATTAATATTAATTATATAATACCCCAGCTATTTAATATATATATTAATATTAATTATATAACACCCCAGCTATATAATATATATATATATTAATATTAATTATATAATACCCCAGCTATTTAATATATATATTAATATTAATTATATAACACCCCAGCTATATAATATATATATATATATTAATATTAATTATATAATACCCCAGCTATTTAATATATATATATTAATATTAATTATATAATACCCCAGCTATATAATATATATATATATTAATATTAATTATATAATACCCCAGCTATTTAATATATATATATATATTAATATTAATTATATAATACCCCAGCTATTTAATATATATATTAATATTAATTATATAACACCCCAGCTATATAATATATATATATATATTAATATTAATTATATAATACCCCAGCTATTTAATATATATATATTAATATTAATTGTATAATACCCCAGCTATATAATATATATATATATTAATATTAATTATATAATACCCCAGCTATTTAATATATATATATTAATATTAATTATATAATACCCCAGCATATTTAATATATATATATATATTAATATTAATTATATAATACCCCAGCTATTTAATATATATATTAATATTAATTATATAACACCCCAGCTATATAATATATATATATATTAATATTAATTATATAATACCCCAGCTATTTAATATATATATATTAATATTAATTGTATAATACCCCAGCTATTGAATATATATATTCATATTAATTATATAATACCCCAGCTATATAATATATATATATATTAATATTAATTATATAATACCCCAGCTATTTAATATATATATATTAATATTAATTATATAATACCCCAGCATATTTAATATATATATATATTAATATTAATTATATAATACCCCAGCTATTTAATATATATATTAATATTAATTATATAACACCCCAGCTATATAATATATATATATATTAATATTAATTATATAATACCCCAGCTATTTAATATATATATATATATATATATATATATATATATATATATATATATATATATATAATACCTCAGATATTTAATATATATATTAATATTAATTATATAATACCCCAGCTATTTAATATATATATATTAATATTAATTATATAATACCCCAGCTATTTAATATATATATTAATATTAATTATATAATACCCCAGCTATTTAATATATATATATATATATATATATATATATATAATACCCCAGATATTTAATATATATATTAATATTAATTATATAACACCCCACCTATAATATAATATATATATATATATATATATATTAATATTAATTATATAATACCCCAGCTATTTAATATATATATATATATATTAATATTAATTATATAATACCCCAGCTATTTAATATATATATTAATATTAATTATATAATACCCCAGATATTTAATATATATATTAATATTAATTATATAATACCCCAGCTATTTAATATATATATTAATATTAATTATATAATACCCCAGATATTTAATATATATATTAATATTAATTATATAATACCCCAGATATTTAATATATATATTAATATTAATTATATAATACCCCAGATATTTAATATATATATTAATATTAATTATATAATACCCCAGATATTTAATATATATATTAATATTAATTATATAATACCCCAGCTATTTAATATATATATTAATATTAATTATATAGTACCCCAGCTATTTAATATATATATTAATATTATTATATAATACCCCAGATATTTAATATATATATATTAATATTAATTATATAATACCCCAGCTATTTAATATATATATATTAATATTAATTATATAATACCCCAGATATTTAATATATATATTAATATTAATTATATAATACCCCAGATATTTAATATATATATTAATATTAATTATATAATACCCCGGAATATGGAATATATGGTACACCGCCAAATTCTAGAAAAAAAAAAACACACATACACATAAACACACACTCACTGACACATACACACACATACACATACACACACATACACACACACGCACACACTCACTGACACAGACACACACATAAACACACACACACACACACTCACTGACACATACACACACATACACACACATACACACACAGTCGAAAAAAGCTGTTAGGCTGCATTTATACAGGCAGACCAATTACTGATATTGTTGACCAATCAGACACACACTGCAGTACTTACTCCGTAACCTCCTCAGTGACAGTGTGTTCCACCTGCAGTCTGGAGTTGACTTCTATGAAGTAATGTTTCCCGTGTTTATCTACTAGGAACTCCACAGTGCCCGCATTCTCATAGCCGACCTGTAGGGGGAGATATAACAGACACCTGTTAGCATTCTCATAGCCGACCTGTAGGGGGAGATATAACAGAAGCCTGTTAGCATTCTCATAGCCGACCTGTAGGGGGAGATATAACAGAAGCCTGTTAGCATTCTCATAGCCGACCTGTAGGGGGCGATATAACATACACCTGTTTTACTCACACACTCACACACACACACACACACACACACACTCACACACGCACACACTCTCACACACACACACACACACACACACACACACACACACACACACACACACACACACACACACACACACACACACACACACACACACACACACACACAGCGGCCCTCGCTGGCCTATATTGAGAGGGAGGGAGGGAGGGAGGGAGGGAGGGAGGGAGGGAGGGAGGGAGGGAGGGAGGGAGGGAGGGAGGGAGGGAGGGAGGGAGGGAGGGAGGGAGGGAGGGAGGGACCCAAAATTAAGGAAAGCCCTCAGATTACATAGACCCACAAAGAATTAGAAAACAATGTAATGTGTGAAATACCAGTATGGAATCACAGCAGCAATATGTGTGACCTGTTGCCACCAGAAAAGGTCAACCAGTGAAGAACAAACACCACTGTAAATACAACTCATATTTATGTTTATTTATTTTCCCTTTTGTACTTTAACTAATTGCACATTGTTACAACACTCTCTATATAATTTGTTTTATTCATTTCACTTTTGTTTATCCATTTGCTTTGGCAATGTAAACGTTTGGAGGGAGGGAGGGAGGTAGGGAAGGAGGGAGGGAGGGAGGGAGGGATGGAGGGACAAAGAGACAGAGAGAGAAAGAGGAGGAGAGAAAGAGGAGGAGAGAAAGAGGAGGGGAGAAAGAGGAGGGGAGAAAGAGGGGGAGAGAAAGAGGAGGAGAGAAAGAGGGAGAGAGAGAAAGAGGAGGGGAGAAAGAGGAGGAGAGAAAGAGGAGGAGAGAAAGAGGAGGAGAGAAAGAGGGAGAGAGAGAAAGAGGAGGGGAGAAAGAGGAGGAGAGAAAGAGGAGGAGAGAAAGAGGGAGAGAGAGAAAGAGAAGGAGAGAAAGAGGAGGAGAGAAAGAGGGAGAGAGAGAAAGAGGAGGGGAGAAAGAGGAGGAGAGAAAGAGGAGGAGAGAAAGAGGGAGAGAGAGAAAGAGGAGGAGAGAAAGAGGAGGAGAGAAAGAGGAGGAGAGAAAGAGGGGGAGAGAGAAAGAGGAGGGGAGAAAGAGGAGGAGAGAAAGAGGAGGAGAGAAAGAGGAGGAGAGAGAAAGAGGAGGAGAGAAAGAGGAGGAGAGAAAGAGGAGGAGAGAAAGAGGAGGAGAGAAAGAGGGGGAGAGAGAAAGAGGAGGGGAGAAAGAGGAGGAGAGAAAGAGGAGGAGAGAAAGAGGAGGAGAGAAAGAGAAGGAGAGAAAGAGGAGGAGAGAAAGAGGGAGAGAGAGAAAGAGGAGGGGAGAAAGAGTAGGAGAGAAAGAGGAGGAGAGAAAGAGGGAGAGAGAGAAAGAGGAGGAGAGAAAGAGGAGGAGAGAAAGAGGAGGAGAGAAAGAGGAGGAGAGAAAGAGGAGGAGAGAAAGAGGAGGAGAGAGAAAGAGGAGGAGAGAAAGAGGAGGAGAGAAAGAGGAGGAGAGAAAGAGGAGGAGAGAAAGAGGGGGAGAGAGAAAGAGGAGGGGAGAAAGAGGAGGAGAGAAAGAGGAGGAGAGAAAGAGGAGGAGAGAAAGAGGAGGAGAGAAAGAGGAGGAGAGAGAAAGAGGAGGAGAGAAAGAGGAGGAAGAGGGTAGCGAGGTCTGCCAGAGGACACGGTACATCACGTGTGTCTATGCAACACAGAGGTATTTCGAGCAATCCATCTATATCTTTGATACGGTTAAATGGGTTGAGAGATCACTAAGGGAATTTAGGGTTACGAACGGTTTAGAGCAGGTTTATAACAGGTTTATAACAGGTTTAGAGCAGGTTCATAACAGGTTTAGAACAGGTTTAGAACAGGTTTAGAACAGGGTTAGAACAAGTGTAGAACAGGTTTAGAACAGGTGTAGAACAGGTTTAGAACAGGTTTAGAACAGGTGTAGAACAGGTTTAGAACAGGTTTAGAACAGCTTTAGAACAAGTTTAGAGCAGGTTTATAACAGGTTTATAACAGGTTAAGAACAGGTTTATAACAGGCTTAGAGCAGGTTTATAACAGTTTTAGAACAGGTTTATAACAGGTTTAGAGCAGGTTTAGAACAGGTGTAGAACAGGTTTAGAACAGGTTTAGAACAGGTTTAGAACAGGTTTAGAACAAGTGTAGAACAGGTTTAGAACAGGTGTAGAACAGGTTTAGAACAGGTTTAGAACAGGTGTAGAACAGGTTTAGAACAGGTTTAGAACAGGTTTTATAACAGGTTTAGAGCAGGTTTAGAACAGCTTTAGAACAAGTTTAGAGCAGGTTTATAACAGGTTTATAACAGGTTAAGAACAGGTTTATAACAGGCTTAGAGCAAGTTTATAACAGTTTTAGAACAGGTTTATAACAGGTTTAGAGCAGGTTTAGAACAGGTGTAGAACAGGTTTAGAACAGGTTTAGAACAGGTTTAGAACAGGTTTAGAACAGGTTTAGAACAAGTGTAGAACAGGTTTAGAACAGGTTTAGAACAGGTGTAGAACAGGTTTAGAACA
The DNA here is from genome assembly GCF_021184085.1 of Oncorhynchus gorbuscha. Lineage (NCBI taxonomy): Eukaryota > Metazoa > Chordata > Actinopteri > Salmoniformes > Salmonidae > Oncorhynchus > Oncorhynchus gorbuscha. Next base: position 29,409 of record NW_025748259.1, on the reverse strand, counting down.
GGTTTAGAACAGGTTTTATAACAGGTTTAGAGCAGGTTTAGAACAGCTTTAGAACAAGTTTAGAGCAGGTTTAGAACAGGTTTATAACAGGTTAAGAACAGGTTTATAACAGGCTTAGAGCAGGTTTATAACCGTTTTAGAACAGGTTTATAACAGGTTTAGAGCAGGTTTAGAACAGGTTTAGAACAGGTTTAGAGCAGGTTTATAACAGGTTTAGAGCAGGTTTACAACAGGTGTAGAACAGGTTTAGAACAGGTTTAGAACAGGTGTAGAACAGGTTTAGAACAGGTGTAGAACAGGTTTAGAACAGGTTTATAACAGGTTTAGAACAGGTTTAGAGCAGGTTTAGAACAGGTTTAGAACAGGTTTAGAACAGGTGTAGAACAGGTATAGAACAGGTGTAGAACAGGTTTAGAACAGGTTTAGAACAGGTGTAGAACAGGTTTAGAACAGGTTTAGAACAGGTTTTATAACAGGTTTAGAGCAGGTTTAGAACAGGTTTAGAACAAGTTTAGAGCAGGTTTATAACAGGTTAAGAACAGGTTTAGAACAGGTTTAGAACAGGTTTAGAACAGGTTTAGAACAGGTGTAGAACAGGTTTAGAACAGGTTTAGAACAGGTTTTATAACAGGTTTAGAGCAGGTTTAGAACAGCTTTAGAACAAGTTTAGAGCAGGTTTATAACAGGTTTATAACAGGTTAATAACAGGTTTATAACAGGCTTAGAGCAGGTTTATAACAGTTTTAGAACAGGTTTATAACAGGTTTAGAGCAGGTTTAGAACAGGTGTAGAACAGGTTTAGAACAGGTTTAGAACAGGTTTAGAACAGGTTTAGAACAAGTGTAGAACAGGTTTAGAACAGGTGTAGAACAGGTTTAGAACAGGTTTAGAACAGGTGTAGAACAGGTTTAGAACAGGTTTAGAACAGGTTTTATAACAGGTTTAGAGCAGGTTTAGAACAGCTTTAGAACAAGTTTAGAGCAGGTTTAGAACAGGTTTATAACAGGTTAAGAACAGGTTTATAACAGGCTTAGAGCAGGTTTATAACCGTTTTAGAACAGGTTTATAACAGGTTTAGAGCAGGTTTAGAACAGGTTTAGAACAGGTTTAGAGCAGGTTTATAACAGGTTTAGAGCAGGTTTAGAACAGGTGTAGAACAGGTTTAGAACAGGTTTAGAACAGGTGTAGAACAGGTTTAGAACAGGTGTAGAACAGGTTTAGAACAGGTTTATAACAGGTTTAGAACAGGTTTAGAGCAGGTTTAGAACAGGTTTAGAACAGGTTTAGAACAGGTTTAGAACAGGTTTAGAACAGGTTTAGAACAGGTTTTATAACAGGTTTAGAGCAGGTTTAGAACAGGTTTAGAACAAGTTTAGAGCAGGTTTATAACAGGTTTATAACAGGTTAAGAACAGGTTTAGAACAGGTTTAGAACAGGTTTAGAATAGGTTTGGAACAGGTTTAGAACAGGTTTGGAAAAACAATTTTCGTTCCAGATTAATCTCTCCCTCCCACTCCCACTATTTCCCCCTCTCTCTCCATCCCACCCTCTCTCTCTGTCCCTCTGTCCAAACCATCCTCCCTCCCTCTCCCACTATTTCCCTCTCTCTCTCCATCCCACCCCCTCTCTCTGTCCCTCTGTCCAAACCATCCTCCCTCCCTCTCCGCTGTTTCCCTCTCTCTCTCCATCCCACCCCTCTCTCTGTCCTCTGTCCAAACCATCCTCCCTCCCTCTCCCACTATTTCCCTCTCTCTCTCCATCCCACCCCTCTCTCTGTCCCTCTGTCCAAACCATCCTCCCTCCCTCTCCCACTATTTCCTCTCTCTCCATCCCACCCTCTCTCTCTGTCCCTCTGTCCAAACCATCCTCCCTCCCTCTCCCACTATTTCCCTCTCTCTCTCCATCCCACCCTCTCTCTCTGTCCTTCTGTCCAAACCATCCTCCCTCCCACTCCCACTATTTCCCTCTCTCTCCATCCCACCCTCTCTCTCTGTCCCTCTGTCCAAACCATCCTCCCTCCCTCTCCCACTATTTCCCTCTCTCTCTCCATCCCACCCTCTCTCTCTGTTCCTCTGTCCAAACCATCCTCCCTCCCTCTCCCACTATTTCCCTCTCTCTCTCCATCCCACCCTCTCTCTCTGTCCCTCTGTCCAAACCATCCTCCCTCCCTCTCCCGCTGTCAGCAGGAATTGAGTATAAGCTGAGCCAAATGTCAAAGTAATCTGATCCAATTTCTCTGTGCAATTCATCGCTGCATGCTACATAATCCTATCCATGACAAGCATTGCCAAGAGCAGAAACACACACACGCACACACAAACACAAATCCACACAGTGTGCTCATGTCAATATGCCGACACATAATTTCTAGGAATCTGTTCAATTTTATCGCCTCTATTCCGTCGCTATTGAAACATAAGAGGAGAGCAGGAAAGAAAAGGAGGGGGTTGGGGAGGGGGTTGGGGAGGGGAGGGGAGGTGAGAAGGTTGGAGAAGAGACAGAGATGAGAGGAGTGAAGATATAGAGACAGATGGTTGTGGTTAGGATGGAAGGATGGAGAGATGGAGAGATGGAGAGGTAGGGTAGGTAGAGAGAGAGATGGAGGGATTGAAGGATGGAGAGGTAGAGGTAGAGGTAGAGGTAGAGGTAGAGGTAGAGGTAGAGGTAGAGGTAGAGGTAGGGTAGAGAGAGATGGAGAGGTAGAGAGATGGAGGGATGGAGAGGTAGAGAGATAGAGAGAGATGGAGAGGTAGAGAGATGGAGGGATGGAGAGGTGGGGAGATTGAGGGATGGAGAGGTGGAGAAGTAGAGAGAGATGGAGGGATGGAGAGGTGGAGATGTAGAGAGGTAGAGAGAGATGGAGGGATGGAGAGGTGGAGATGTACAGAGGTAGAGAGAGATGGAGGAATGGAGAGGTGAAGATGTAGATAGGTAGAGAGAGATGGATTGATGGAGAGGTGGAGATATAGAGAGGTAGAGAGAGATGGAGGGATGGAGAGGTGGAGATATAGAGAGGTAGAGAGAGATGGAGGGATGGAGAGGTGGAGATGAACAGAGGTAGAGAGAGATGGAGAGGTGGAGATGTAGAGAGGTAGAGAGAGATGGAGAGGTGGAGATGTGGCGAGAGATGGAGGAATGGAGAGGTGGAGATGAACAGAGGTAGAGAGAGATGGATGAATGGAGAGGTGAAGATGTAGATAGGTAGAGAGAGATGGATTGATGGAGAGGTGGAGATGTGGAGAGGTAGAGAAAGATGGATTGATGGAGAGGTGGAGATGAACAGAGGTAGAGAGAGATGGATTGATGGAGAGGTGGAGATGTGGAGAGGTAGAGAAAGATGGATTGATGGAGAGGTGGAGATGTGGAGAGGTAGAGAGAGATGGAGGGATGGAGAGGTGGAGATGTTGAGAGAGATGGAGGGATGGAGAGGTGGAGATGTAGAGAGAGATGGAGGGATGGAGGGATGGAGAGGTGGAGAGATGGAGAGATAGAGGGATGGAGATGTACAGAGGTAGAGAGGTAGAGAGAGATGGAGGGATGGAGAGGTGGAGATGTAGAGAGGTAGAGAGAGATGGAGGGCTGGAGAGGTGGAGATGTAGAGAAGTAGAGAGAGATGGAGAGGTGGAGATGTGGAGAAATAGAGAGAGATGGAGGACTGGAGAGATGGAGGGCTGGAGAGGTGGAGATGTAGAGAAGTAGAGAGAGATGGAGAGGTGGAGAGGTGGAGATGTGGAGAGGTGGAGAGGTGGAGATGTGGAGAGGTGGAGAGAGATGGAGGAATGGAGAGGTGGAGATGAACAGAGGTAGAGAGAGACGGATGAATGGAGAGGTGAAGATGTAGATAGGTAGAGAGAGATGGAGGGATGGAGAGGTGGAGAGATAGAGAGATAGAGAGGTAGTGAGAGATGGAGGGCTGGAGAGGTGGAGATGTAGAGAGAGATGGAGGAATGGAGGGATGGAGAGGTGGAGAGATGGAGAGATAGAGGGATGGAGATGTACAGAGGTAGAGAGGTAGAGAGAGATGGATTGATGGAGAGGTGGAGATGTGGAGAGATAGAGAGGTAGTGAGAGATGGAGGGCTGGAGAGGTGGAGAGATAGAGAGGTGGAGAGAGATGGAGGAATGGAGAGGTGGAGATGAACAGAGGTAGAGAGAGAGGGATGAATGGAGAGGTGAAGATGTAGATAGGTAGAGAGAGATGGATTGATGGAGAGGTGGAGATATAGAGAGATAGAGAGGTAGTGAGAGATGGAGGGCTGGAGAGGTGGAGATGTAGAGAGAGATGGAGGAATGGAGGGATGGAGAGGTGGAGAGATGGAGAGATAGAGGGATGGAGATGTACAGAGGTAGAGAGGTAGAGAGAGATGGATTGATGGAGAGGTGGAGATGTGGAGAGATAGAGAGGTAGTGAGAGATGGAGGGCTGGAGAGGTGGAGATGTAGAGAGAGATGGAGGAATGGAGGGATGGAGAGGTGGAGAGATGGAGAGATAGAGGGATGGAGATGTACAGAGGTAGAGAGGTAGAGAGAGATGGAGAGGTGGAGATGTTGAGAGAGATGGAGGGCTGGAGAGGTGGAGATGTAGATAGGTAGAGAGAGATGGAGGGATGGAGAGGTGGAGAGATAGAGAGATAGAGAGGTAGTGAGAGATGGAGGGCTGGAGAGGTGGAGATGTAGAGAGAGATGGAGGAATGGAGGGATGGAGAGGTGGAGAGATGGAGAGATAGAGGGATGGAGATGTACAGAGGTAGAGAGGTAGAGAGAGATGGATTGATGGAGAGGTGGAGATGTGGAGAGATAGAGAGGTAGTGAGAGATGGAGGGCTGGAGAGGTGGAGAGATAGAGAGGTGGAGAGAGATGGAGGAATGGAGAGGTGGAGATGAACAGAGGTAGAGAGAGAGGGATGAATGGAGAGGTGAAGATGTAGATAGGTAGAGAGAGATGGATTGATGGAGAGGTGGAGATATAGAGAGATAGAGAGGTAGTGAGAGATGGAGGGCTGGAGAGGTGGAGATGTAGAGAGAGATGGAGGAATGGAGGGATGGAGAGGTGGAGAGATGGAGAGATAGAGGGATGGAGATGTACAGAGGTAGAGAGGTAGAGAGAGATGGATTGATGGAGAGGTGGAGATGTGGAGAGATAGAGAGGTAGTGAGAGATGGAGGGCTGGAGAGGTGGAGATGTAGAGAGAGATGGAGGAATGGAGGGATGGAGAGGTGGAGAGATGGAGAGATAGAGGGATGGAGATGTACAGAGGTAGAGAGGTAGAGAGAGATGGAGAGGTGGAGATGTTGAGAGAGATGGAGGGCTGGAGAGGTGGAGATGTAGAGAGAGATGGAGGGATGGAGCGATGGAGAGGTGGAGAGATGGAGAGATAGAGGGATGGAGATGTACAGAGGTAGAGAGGTAGAGAGAGATGGAGGGATGGAGAGGTGGAGATATAGAGAGGTAGAGAGAGATGGAGGGCTGGAGAGGTGGAGATGTAGAGAAGTAGAGAGAGATGGAGAGGTGGAGATGTAGAGAGGTAGAGCGAGATGGAGGGCTGGAGAGGTGGAGATGTGGAGAGATGGAGGGCTGGAGAGATGGAGGGATGGAGAGGTGGAGATGTAGAGAGGTAGAGAGAGATGGAGGGATGGAGAGGTGGAGAGATAGAGAGGTGGAGAGATAGAGGGATGGAGAGGTGGAGATGTACAGAGGTAGAGAGAGATGGAGAGGTGGAGATGTGGAGAGGTAGAGAGAGATGGAGGAATGGAGAGGTGAAGATGTAGATAGGTAGACAGAGATGGATTGATGGAGAGGTGGAGATATAGAGAGGTAGAGAGAGATGGAGAGGTGGAGAGGTGGAGATGAACAGAGGTAGAGAGAGATGGAGAGGTGGAGAGGTGGAGATATAGAGAGGTAGAGAGAGATGGAGGGATGGAGAGGTGGAGATGAACAGAGGTAGAGAGAGATGGAGAGGTGGAGAGATAGAGGGATGGAGAGGTGGAGATGAACAGAGGTAGAGAGAGATGGAGGGATGGAGCAATGGAGAGGTGGAGAGATGGAGAGATAGAGGGATGGAGATGTACAGAGGTAGAGAGGTAGAGAGAGATGGAGGGATGGAGAGGTGGAGATGTAGAGAGGTAGAGAGGTAGAGAGGTAGAGAGAGATGGAGGGATGGAGAGGTAGAGATGTACAGAGGTAGAGAGATGGAGAGGTGGAGATGTGGAGAGGTAGAGAGAGATGGAGGAATGGAGAGGTGGAGATGAACAGAGGTAGAGAGAGATGGATTGATGGAGAGGTGAAGATGTGGAGAGATAGAGAGGTAGTGAGAGATGGAGGGCTGGAGAGGTGGAGATGTAGAGAGAGATGGAGGAATGGAGGGATGGAGAGGTGGAGAGATGGAGAGATAGAGGGATGGAGATGTACAGAGGTAGAGAGGTAGAGAGAGATGGAGGGATGGAGAGGTGGAGATGTTGAGAGAGATGGAGGGATGGAGCGATGGAGAGGTGGAGAGATGGAGAGATAGAGGGATGGAGATGTACAGAGGTAGAGAGGTAGAGAGAGATGGAGGGATGGAGAGGTGAAGATGTATAGAGGTAGAGAGAGAGGGATGAATGGAGAGGTGGAGATATAGAGAGGTAGAGAGAGATGGAGGGCTGGAGAGGTGGAGATGTAGAGAAGTAGAGAGAGATGGAGAGGTGGAGATGTAGAGAGGTAGAGCGAGATGGAGGGATGGAGAGGTGGAGAGATAGAGAGGTGGAGAGATAGAGGGATGGAGAGGTGGAGATGTACAGAGGTAGAGAGAGATGGAGAGGTGGAGATGTGGAGAGGTGGAGATGTGGAGAGATGGAGGGCTGGAGAGATGGAGGGATGGAGAGGTGGAGATGTAGAGAGGTAGAGAGAGATGGAGGGATGGAGAGGTGGAGAGATAGAGAGGTGGAGAGATAGAGGGATGGAGAGGTGGAGATGTACAGAGGTAGAGAGAGATGGAGAGGTGGAGATGTGGAGAGGTAGAGAGAGATGGAGGAATGGAGAGGTGAAGATGTAGATAGGTAGACAGAGATGGATTGATGGAGAGGTGGAGATATAGAGAGGTAGAGAGAGATGGAGGGATGGAGAGGTGGAGATGAACAGAGGTAGAGAGAGATGGAGAGGTGGAGAGGTGGAGATATAGAGAGGTAGAGAGAGATGGAGGGATGGAGAGGTGGAGATGTAGAGAGGTAGAGAGAGATGGAGGGATGGAGAGGTGGAGATGAACAGAGGTAGAGAGAGATGGAGAGGTGGAGATGTGGAGAGATAGAGAGAGATGGAGAGGTGGAGATGTGGAGAGGTAGAGAGAGATGGAGGAATGGAGAGGTGGAGATGAACAGAGGTAGAGAGAGATGGATGAATGGAGAGGTGAAGATGTAGATAGGTAGAGAGAGATGGATTGATGGAGAGGTGGAGATGTGGAGAGATAGAGAGGTAGTGAGAGATGGAGGGCTGGAGAGGTGGAGATGTAGAGAGAGATGGAGGGATGGAGCGATGGAGAGGTGGAGAGATGGAGAGATAGAGGGATGGAGATGTACAGAGGTAGAGAGGTAGAGAGAGATGGAGGGATGGAGAGGTGGAGATGTAGAGAGGTAGAGAGGTAGAGAGGTAGAGAGAGATGGAGGGATGGAGAGGTAGAGATGTACAGAGGTAGAGAGATGGAGAGGTGGAGATGTGGAGAGGTAGAGAGAGATGGAGGAATGGAGAGGTGGAGATGAACAGAGGTAGAGAGAGATGGAGGGATGGAGAGGTGAAGATGTAGATAGGTAGACAGAGATGGATTGATGGAGAGGTGGAGATATAGAGAGGTAGAGAGAGATGGAGGGATGGAGAGGTGGAGATATAGAGAGGTAGAGAGAGATGGAGGGATGGAGAGGTGGAGATGAACAGAGGTAGAGAGAGATGGAGAGGTGGAGATGTGGAGAGATAGAGAGAGATGGATGAATGGAGAGGTGAAGATGTAGATAGGTAGAGAGAGATGGATTGATGGAGAGGTGGAGATGTGGAGAGATAGAGAGGTAGTGAGAGATGGAGGGCTGGAGAGGTGGAGATGTAGAGAGAGATGGAGGGATGGAGCAATGGAGAGGTGGAGAGATGGAGAGATAGAGGGATGGAGATGTACAGAGGTAGAGAGGTAGAGAGAGATGGAGGGATGGAGAGGTGGAGATGTAGAGAGGTAGAGAGGTAGAGAGGTAGAGAGAGATGGAGGGATGGAGAGGTAGAGATGAACAGAGGTAGAGAGAGATGGATTGATGGAGAGGTGGAGATGTGGAGAGATAGAGAGGTAGTGAGAGATGGAGGGCTGGAGAGGTGGAGATGTAGAGAGAGATGGAGGGATGGAGAGGTGGAGATGAACAGAGGTAGAGAGAGATGGATGAATGGAGAGGTGAAGCTGTAGATAGGTAGAGAGAGATGGATTGATGGAGAGGTGGAGATATAGAGAGATAGAGAGGTAGTGAGAGATGGAGAGGTGGAGATGTGGAGAGATAGAGAGAGATGGAGGAATGGAGAGGTGGAGATGAACAGAGGTAGAGAGAGATGGATGAATGGAGAGGTGAAGATGTAGATAGGTAGAGAGAGATGGAGGGATGGAGAGGTGGAGATGTGGAGAGATAGAGAGGTAGTGAGAGATGGAGGGCTGGAGAGGTGGAGATGTAGAGAGAGATGGAGGGATGGAGCAATGGAGAGGTGGAGAGATGGAGAGATAGAGGGATGGAGATGTACAGAGGTAGAGAGGTAGAGAGAGATGGAGGGATGGAGAGGTGGAGATGTAGAGAGGTAGAGAGGTAGAGAGGTAGAGAGAGATGGAGGGATGGAGAGGTAGAGATGTACAGAGGTAGAGAGATGGAGAGGTGGAGATGTGAAGATGAACAGAGGTAGAGAGAGATGGATTGATGGAGAGGTGGAGATGTGGAGAGATAGAGAGGTAGTGAGAGATGGAGGGCTGGAGAGGTGGAGATGTAGAGAGAGATGGAGGAATGGAGGGATGGAGAGGTGGAGAGATGGAGAGATAGAGGGATGGAGATGTACAGAGGTAGAGAGGTAGAGAGAGATGGAGGGATGGAGAGGTGGAGATGTTGAGAGAGATGGAGGGCTGGAGAGGTGGAGATGTAGAGAGAGATGGAGGGATGGAGCGATGGAGAGGTGGAGAGATGGAGAGATAGAGGGATGGAGATGTACAGAGGTAGAGAGGTAGAGAGAGATGGAGGGATGGAGAGGTGGAGATATAGAGAGGTAGAGAGAGATGGAGGGCTGGAGAGGTGGAGATGTAGAGAAGTAGAGAGAGATGGAGAGGTGGAGATGTAGAGAGGTAGAGCGAGATGGAGGGCTGGAGAGGTGGAGATGTGGAGAGATGGAGGGCTGGAGAGATGGAGGGATGGAGAGGTGGAGATGTAGAGAGGTAGAGAGAGATGGAGGGATGGAGAGGTGGAGAGATAGAGAGGTGGAGAGATAGAGGGATGGAGAGGTGGAGATGTACAGAGGTAGAGAGAGATGGAGAGGTGGAGATGTGGAGAGGTAGAGAGAGATGGAGGAATGGAGAGGTGGAGATGAACAGAGGTAGAGAGAGATGGAGGAATGGAGAGGTGAAGATGTAGATAGGTAGACAGAGATGGATTGATGGAGAGGTGGAGATATAGAGAGGTAGAGAGAGATGGAGGGCTGGAGAGGTGGAGATGTGGAGAGATAGAGAGAGATGGAGGGATGGAGAGGTGGAGATGTGGAGAGATAGAGAGAGATGGAGAGGTGGAGATGTGGAGAGGTAGAGAGAGATGGAGGAATGGAGAGGTGGAGATGAACAGAGGTAGAGAGAGATGGATTGATGGAGAGGTGGAGATGTGGAGAGATGGAGGGATGGAGAGGTGGAGATGAACAGAGGTAGAGAGAGATGGAGAGGTGGAGAGGTGGAGATATAGAGAGGTAGAGAGAGATGGAGGGATGGAGAGGTGGAGATGTGGAGAGATAGAGAGAGATGGAGAGGTGGAGATGTGGAGAGGTGAAGATGTAGATAGGTAGACAGAGATGGATTGATGGAGAGGTGGAGATATAGAGAGGTAGAGAGAGATGGAGGGATGGAGAGGTGGAGATATAGAGAGGTAGAGAGAGATGGAGGGATGGAGAGGTGGAGATGAACAGAGGTAGAGAGAGATGGAGAGGTGGAGATGTGGAGAGATAGAGAGAGATGGAGTGATGGAGAGGTGGAGATGTGGAGAGGTAGAGAGAGATGGAGGAATGGAGAGGTGGAGATGAACAGAGGTAGAGAGAGATGGATGAATGGAGAGGTGAAGCTGTAGATAGGTAGAGAGAGATGGATTGATGGAGAGGTGGAGATGTGGAGAGATAGAGAGGTAGTGAGAGATGGAGGGCTGGAGAGGTGGCGATGTAGAGAGAGATGGAGGGATGGAGCGATGGAGAGGTGGAGAGATGGAGAGATAGAGGGATGGAGATGTACAGAGGTAGAGAGGTAGAGAGAGATGGAGGGATGGAGAGGTGGAGATGTAGAGAGGTAGAGAGGTAGAGAGGTAGAGAGAGATGGAGGGCTGGGGAGGTGGAGATGTAGAGAAGTAGAGAGAGATGGAGAGGTGGAGATGTAGAGAGGTAGAGCGAGATGGAGGGCTGGAGAGGTGGAGATGTAGAGAGGTAGAGAGGTAGAGAGGTAGAGAGAGATGGAGGGCTGGGGAGGTGGAGATGTAGAGAAGTAGAGAGAGATGGAGAGGTGGAGATGTAGAGAGGTAGAGCGAGATGGAGGGCTGGAGAGGTGGAGATGTGGAGAGATAGAGAGAGATGGAGGGCTGGAGAGGTGGAGATGTAGAGATGTAGAGAGGTAGAGAGAGAGAGAGAGAGAGAGAGAGAGAGAGAGAGAGAGAGAGAGAGAGAGAGAGAGAAACAGGGACAGAAAGAGTGAGAACGAGCGTAAGGAAGAAAATTAACTTAACCAACCCCTGTGTTTGAGAATCACTGGGCAGAACTGTTGTCACCATAGCAACCCGCCTTATCAACCCGTCAAATAAAACAACATGAAACATGGTTACCATGGTGATACGCTATAATGTATACGTTATCTTCATCGGCATTCGTTTCATTGGATTTTATTCCTTACTTTTGTTTTCCTTCTTGTGTTCATGTTTTTCTTTCTCATCTCTTGACGCTCTTTTTCTCCCTCTCCCTCCTCCTCTCCCTATCCTTCTCCCTCTCCCTCTCCTTCCCTATCCTTCTCCCTCTCCCTCTCCTTCCCTATCCTTCTCCCTCTCCCTCTCCTTCCCTATCCTTCTCCCTCTCCCTCCTCCTCTCCCTATCCTTCTCCCTCTCCCTCTCCTTCCCTATCCTTCTCCCTCTCCCTCTCCTTCCCTATCCTTCTCCCTCTCCCTCTCCTTCCCTATCCTTCTCCCTCTCCCTCTCCTTCCCTATCCTTCTCCCTCTCCCTCCTCCTCTCCCTATCCTTCTCCCTCTCCCTCTCCTTCCCTATCCTTCTCCCTCTCCCTCTCCTTCCCTATCCTTCTCCCTCTCCCTCCTCCTCTCCCTCTCCTTCCCTATCCTTCTCCCTCTCCCTCTCCTTCCCTATCCTTCTCCTCTCCCTCTCCTTCCCTATCCTTCTCCCTCTCCCTCTCCTTCCTATCCTTCTCCTCTCTCCTCTCCTTCCCTATCCTTCTCCCTCTCCCTCTCCTTCCCTATCCTTCTCCCTCTCCCTCTCCTTCCCTATCCTTCTCCCTCTCCCTCTCCTTCCCTATCCTTCTCCCTCTCCCTCCTCTCCCTCTCCTTCCCTATCCTTCTCCCTCTCCCCTCCTCTCCCTCTCCTTCCCTATCCTTCCCTATCCTTCTCCCTCTCCCTCTCCTTCCCTATCCTTCTCCCTCTCCCCCTCCTCTCCCCCTCCTCTCCCTATCCTTCCCTATCCTTCTCCCTCTCCCTCTCCTTCCCTATCCTTCTCCCTCTCCCCCTCCTCTCCCTCTCCTTCCCTATCCTTCTCCCTCTCCCCCTCCTCTCCCTCTCCTTCCCTATCATTCTCCCTCCCCCTCCTCTCCCTCTCCTTCCCTATCCTTCTCCCTCTCCCCCTCCCCCTCCTCTCCCTCTCCTTCCCTATCCTTCTCCCTCTCCCCCTCCTCTCCCTATCCTTCTCCCTCTCTCCCTCCTCTCCCTCTCCTTCCCTATCCTTCTCCCTCTCCCCCTCCTCTCCCTCTCCTTCCCCATCCTTCTCCCTCTCCCCCCTCCTCTCCCTCTCCTTCCCTATCCTTCTCCCTCTCCCCCTCCTCTCCCTCTCCTTCCCTCTCCTTCTCCCTCTCCCCTCCTCTCCCTCTCCTTCCCTATCCTTCTCCCTCTCCCTCTCCTCTCCCTCTCCTTCCCTATCTTTCTCCCTCTCCCCCCTCCTCTCCCTCTCCTTCCCTATCCTTCTCCCTCTCCCCCTCCTCTCCCTCTCCTTCCCTATCCTTCTCCCTCTCCCCCCTCTCCCCTCTCCTTCCCTCTCCTTCTCCCTCTCCCCCTCCTCTCCCTCTCCTTCCCTATCCTTCTCCCTCTCCACCCTCCTCTCCCTCTCCTTCCCTATCCTTCTCCCTCTCCCCCTCCTCTCCCTCTCCTTCCCTATCCTTCTCCCTCTCCCCTCCTCTCCCTATCCTTCTCCCTCTCCCCCTCCTCTCCCTCTCCTTCCCTATCCTTCTCCCTCTCCCCCTCCTCTCCCTCTCCTTCTCTATCCTTCTCCCTCTCCCCCTCCTCTCCCTCTCCTTCCCTATCCTTCTCCCTCTCCCCCTCCTCTCCCTCTCCTTCCCTATCCTTCTCCCTCTCCCCCTCCTCTCCCTCTCCTTCCCTATCCTTCTCCCTCTCCCCCTCCTCTCCCTCTCCTTCCCTATCTTTCTCCCTCTCCCCCTCCTCTCCCTCTCCTTCCCTATCCTTCTCCCTCTCCCCCTCCTCTCCCTCTCCTTCCCTATCCTTCTCCCTCTCCCCCTCCTCTCCCTCTCCTTCCCTCTCCTTCTCCCTCTCCCCCTCCTCTCCCTCTCCTTCCCTATCCTTCTCCCTCTCCCCCTCCTCTCCCTCTCCTTCCCTATCCTTCTCCCTCTCCCCCCTCCTCTCCCTCTCCTTCCCTATCCTTCTCCCTCTCCCCCCTCCTCTCCCTCTCTGACACAGGCACAAACATAGAAAAGTGAGAATGGCGCTGGACTGAATTTTAGATTTCTGACATTGTTTCCAACGAAAAGAGCTTCTGGACATACTGCTCGCCCTAATCCCCAGAGACGGCGATATCGAGGCTGACATAAGGGCACCCTGATGACCTAGAGTGGTGAGTCAATAATAACCCTCTGTTCTGTTGGCGAATGGCCAATCACTGGAGAATAAAATGGACGAGCGACGTTCGAGACAACCACTTTCAACGGAACCGGAAGAAACTGTCCAATGTTTCTCGGAAACTTGGCTGAACAAAGACATGGATAATATTCCAGCTGGTGTTCCTACGCATCATCGGAACAAAACGGCAGAATCGTTAACAACAGGTGGTGTTTCTACATCGGAACAAAACGGCAGCATCGTTAACAACAAGTGGTGCGTAATCTCTAATATTAAGGACGTCTCGAGGTTGTGCTCACCTGAATTAGAATACCTCATGGTATTCAAATACTTCAGCCACCCAAGTCATAGACTGTTCTCTCTGCTACAGCACAACATGCAGTACCGACACACCAAGTCATAGACTGTCCTCTCTGCTACAGCACAACATGCAGTACCGACACACCAAGTCATAGACTGTTCTCTCTGCTACAGCACAACATGCAGTACTGACACACCAAGTCATAGACTGTTCTCTCTGCTACAGCACAACATGCAGTACTGACACACCAAGTCATAGACTGTTCTCTCTGCTACAGCACAACATGCAGTACTGACACTTCAAGTCTGGAACCAACAGGATCCTGAACAGCTTCAACCCCCAATCCATAAAACTGCTAAATAGTTAGTTAAATAGTTAGTTAAATAGTTAGTTAAATAGTTAGTTAAATAGTTAGTTCAATAGCTAGCTAAATAGTTAGTTAAATAGTTAGTTAAATAGCTAGCTAAATAGTTAGTTAAATAGTTAGTTAAATAGCTAGATAAATAGTTAGTTAAATAGTTAGTTAAATAGTTAGTTCAATAGCTAGCTAAATAGTTAGTTAATAGTTAGTTAAATAGTTAGTTCAATAGCTAGCTAAATAGTTAGTTAAATAGTTAGTGAAATAATTAGTTAAATAGTTAGTTAAATAATTAGTTAAATAGTAAGTTAAATAGTTAGTTAAATAGTTAGCTAAATAGTATGTTAAAATAGTTAGTAAAATAGTTTGCGAAATAGTTAGTTTAAATAGTTAGTTAAATAGTTAGTTAAATAGTATGTTAAAATAGTTAGTTAAATAGTTAGTTAAATAGTTAGCTAAATAATTAGTTAAATAGTTCGCTAAATAGTTAAATAGTTAGCTAAATAGTTAGCTAAATAGTTAGTTAAATAGTTAGTTAAAATAGTTAGGTAAATAATTAGTTAAATAGTTAGTTAAAATAATTAGTTAAATAGTTAGTTAAATAGTTAGTTAAATAGTATGCTAAAATAGGTAGTTAAATAGTATGTTAACTAGTTAGCTAAATAGTTAGCTAAATAGTTAGTTAAATAGTATGTTAAAATAGTTAGTTAATTAGTTAGTTAAATAATTAGTTAAATAGTTAGTTAAATAGTTAGTTAAATAATTAGTTAAATAGTTAGTTAAATAGTATGTTAACTAGTTAGTTAAAATAGTTAGTTAAATAGTTAGCTAAATAGTTAGTTAAATAGTTAGTTAAATAGTATGTTAAATAGTTAGTTAAAATAGTTAGTTAAATAGTTAGTTAAAATAGTTAGTTAAATAGTTAGTTAAATAGTTAGCTAAATAGTTAGTTAAATAGTATGTTAAAATAGTTAGCTAAATAGTTAGCTAAATAGTTAGGTAAATAGTATGTTAAAATAGTTAGTTAAATAGTTAGTTAAATAGTATGTTAAAAGAGTTAGTTAAATAGTTAGTTAAATAATTAGTTAAATAGTTAGTTAAATAATTAGTTAAATAGTTAGTTAAATAGTATGTTAAATAGTTATTTAAAATAATTAGTTAAATAGTTAGTTAAATAGTTAGTTAAATAGTATGTTAAATAGTTAGTTAAATAGTATGTTAACTAGTTAGTTAAAATAGTTAGTTAAATAGTTAGCTAAATAGTTAGTTAAAATAGTTAGTTAAAATAGTTAGTTAAATAGTTAGTTAAATAGTTAGCTAAATAGTTAGTTAAATAGTATGTTAAAATAGTTAGTTAAATAGTTAGCTAAATAGTTAGTTAAATAGTATGTTAAAATAGTTAGTTAAATAGTTAGTTAAATAGTATGTTAAAATAGTTAGTTAAATAGTTAGTTAAATAATTAGTTAAATAGTTAGTTAAAATAATTAGTTAAATAGTTAGTTAAATAGTTAGTTAAATAGTATGCTAAAATAGGTAGTTAAATAGTATGTTAACTAGTTAGCTAAATAGTTAGCTAAATAGTTAGTTAAATAGTATGTTAAAATAGTTAGTTAATTAGTTAGTTAAATAATTAGTTAAATAGTTAGTTAAATAGTTAGTTAAATAATTAGTTAAATAGTTAGTTAAATAGTATGTTAACTAGTTAGTTAAAATAGTTAGTTAAATAGTTAGCTAAATAGTTAGTTAAATAGTTAGTTAAATAGTATGTTAAATAGTTAGTTAAATAGTTAGTTAAAATAGTTAGTTAAATAGTTAGTTAAATAGTTAGTTAAATAGTTAGCTAAATAGTTAGTTAAATAGTATGTTAAAATAGTTAGCTAAATAGTTAGCTAAATAGTTAGTTAAATAGTATGTTAAAATTGTTAGTTAAATAGTTAGTTAAATAGTATGTTAAAAGAGTTAGTTAAATAGTTAGTTAAATAGTATGTTAAAATAGTTAGTTAAATAGTTAGTTAAATAGTATGTTAAAAGAGTTAGTTAAATAGTTAGTTAAATAGTTAGTTAAATAGTTAGTTAAATAGTATGTTAAATAGTTAGTTAAATAGTATGTTAACTAGTTAGTTAAAATAGTTAGTTAAATAGTTAGCTAAATAGTTAGTTAAAATAGTTAGTTAAAATAGTTAGTTAAAATAGTTAGTTAAATAGTTAGTTAAATAGTTAGCTAAATAGTTAGTTAAATAGTATGTTAAAATAGTTAGTTAAATAGTTAGCTAAATAGTTAGTTAAATAGTATGTTAAAATAGTTAGTTAAATAGTTAGTTAAATAGTATGTTAAAATAGTTAGTTAAATAGTTAGTTAAATAATTAGTTAAATAGTTAGTTAAATAGTATGTTAAATAGTTAGTTAAATAATTAGTTAAATAGTATGTTAAAATAGTTAGTTAAATAGTTAGCTAAATAATTAGTTAAATAGTTAGTTAAATAGTTAGTTAAATCATTAGTTAAATAGTTAGTTAAATAGTTAGTTGAATAGTTAGTTAAATAGTATGTTAAATAGTTAGTTAAAATAGTTAGTTAAATAGTTAGTTAAATAGTTAGTTAAATAGTATGTTAACTAGGTAGTTAAAATAGTTAGTTAAATAGTTAGCTAAATAGTTAGTTAAATAGTTAGTTAAATAGTATGTTAAATAGTTAGTTAAAGTAGTTAGTTAAATAGTTCGCTAAATAGTTAGATAAATAGTTAGATAAATAGTTAGTTAAAATAGTTAGTTAAATAGTTAGTTAAATAGTATGTTAAAATAGTTAGTTAAATAGTTAGTTAAATAATTAATTAAATAGTTAGTTAAATAGTTAGTTACATAATTAGTTAAATAGTATGTTAAATAGTTAGTTAAATAGTTAGTTGAATAGTTAGTTAAATAGTATGTTAAATAGTTAGTTAAAATAGTTAGTTAAATAGTTAGTTAAATAGTTAGTTAAATAGTATGTTAACTAGTTAGTTATAATAGTTAGTTAAATTGTTAGCTAAATAGTTAGTTAAATAGTTAGTTAAATAGTATGTTAAATAGTTAGTTAAAATAGTTAGTTAAATAGTTAGTTAAAATAGTTAGTTAAATAGTTCGCTAAATAGTTAGTTAAATACTTAGTTAAATAGTATGTTAAAATAGTTAGTTAAATAGTTAGTTAAATAATTAGTTAAATAGTATGTTAAATAGTTAGTTAAATCATTAGTTAAATAGTTAGTTAAAATAGTTAGTTAAATACTTAGTTAAATAATTAGTTAAATACTTAGTTAAATAATTAGTTAAATAGTTAGTTAAATCATTAGTTAAATAGTATGTTAAATAGTTAGTAAAATAGTTAGTTAAATAATTAGTTAAATAGTATGTTAAAATAGTTAACCAAAAAGCAAGCCAGGTCCTTTTTGCACAAACTATTTTTAATTTGATACTAACTATCTTTTACTCATCACATACGCTGCTGCTGTTTATTATCTATCCTGTTGCCTAGTTACTTTATTTCGCTACCTCAACTACCTCGTTCCCCTGCGCATGGACTCAGTACGGGTACCCCCTGTATAAAGTCATGTTATCATGACTCAGTACTGGTACCCCCTGTATATAGCCATGTTATCATTACTCAGTACTGGTACCCCCTGTATAAAGCCATGTTATCATTACTCAGTACTGGTACCCTGTGTATAAAGCCATGTTATCATTACTCAGTACTGGTACCCCCTGTATAAAGCCATGTTATCATTAGTCAGTACTGGTACCCCCTGTATAAAGCCATGTTATCATTACTCAGTACTGGTACCCCCTGTATAGAGCCATGTTATCATTACTCAGTACTGGTACCCCCTGTATAAAGCCATGTTATCATTACTCAGTACTGGTACCCCCTGTATAAAGCCATGTTATCATTACTCAGTACTGGTACCCCCTGTATAAAGCCATGTTATCATTACTCAGTACTGGTACCCCCTGTATAAAGCCATGTTATCATTACTCAGTACTGGTACCCCCTGTATAAAGCCATGTTATCATTACTCAGTACTGGTACCCTGTGTATAAAGCCATGCTATCATTACTCAGTACTGGTACCCCCTGTATAAAGCCATGTTATCATTACTCAGTACTGGTACCCTGTGTATAAAGCCATGTTATCATTACTCAGTACTGGTACCCCCTGTATAAAGCCATGTATTCAGTACTGGTACCCCATGTATAAAGCCATGTTATCATTACTCAGTACTGGTACCCCCTGTATAAAGCCATGTATTCAGTACTGGTACCCCCTGTATAAAGCCATGTTATCATTACTCAGTACTGGTACCACCTGTATAAAGCCATGTATTCAGTACTGGTACCCCTGTATAAAGCCATGTTATCATTACTCAGTACTGGTACCCCTGTATAAAGCCATGTTATCATTACTCAGTACTGGTACCCCCTGTATAAAGCCATGTTATCATTACTCAGTACTGGTACCCCCTGTATAAAGCCATGTTATCATTACTCAGTACTGGTACCCCCTGTATAAAGCCATGTTATCATTACTCAGTACTGGTACCCCCTGTATATAGCCATGTTATCATTACTCAGTACTGATACCCTGTGTATAAAGCCAATCAATCATTACTCAGTACTGGTACCCTGTGTATAAAGCCATGTTATCATTACTCAGTACTGGTACCCTGTGTATAAAGCCATGTTATCATTACTCAGTACTGGTACCCCCTGTATAAAGCCATGTATTCAGTACTGGTACCCCCTGTATAAAGCCATGTTATCATTACTCAGTACTGTTACCACCTGTATAAAGCCATGTATTCAGTACTGGTACCCCTGTATAAAGCCATGTTATCATTACTCAGTACTGGTACCCCCTGTATAAAGCCATGTTATCATTACTCAGTACTGGTACCCCCTGTATAAAGCCATGTTATCATTACTCAGTACTGGTACCCCCTGTATAAAGCCATGTTATCATTACTCAGTACTGGTACCCCCTGTATAAAGCCATGTTATCATTACTCAGTACTGGTACCCTGTGTATAAAGCCATGTTATCATTACTCAGTACTGGTACCCCCTGTATAAAGCCATGTTATCATTACTCAGTACTGGTACCCCCTGTATAAAGCCATGCTATCATTACTCAGTACTGGTACCCCCTGTATAAAGCCATGTATTCAGTACTGGTACCCCCTGTATATAGCCATGTTATCATTACTCAGTACTGGTACCCCCTATATAAAGCCATGTTATCATTAATCAGTACTGGTACCCCCTGTATATAGCCATGTTATCATTACTCAGTACTGATACCCTGTGTATAAAGCCAATCAATCATTACTCAGTACTGGTACCCTGTGTATAAAGCCATGTTATCATTACTCAGTACTGGTACCCTGTGTATAAAGCCATGTTATCATTAATCAGTACTGGTACCCCCTGTATAAAGCCATG
>NW_025748258.1:0-38060 GCF_021184085.1 Oncorhynchus gorbuscha | reverse complement strand
ATGGTTTAAAATTATTTTTGGGGTCCTTTCCAGAATGTCGCCAATTCGGCATGTCCGGGGTCACTGTTTTAAGTCACAAAAAATAAATGTAAAAAATCACTTTTTGTGAAAAAATAAATGTAAAAAATCACTTTTGTGAAAATGGTTTTAAAATTATTTTTTGGTCCTTTCCAGAATGTCGCCAATTCGCATGTCCGGGGTCACCGTTTTAAGTCACAAGAAAATAAATTTAAAAATCACTTTTTTGTGAAAAAATAAAATGTAAAAAATCACTTTTTTTGTGAAAATGGTTTAAAATTATATTTTGGGTCCTTTCCAGAATGTCGCCAATTCGGCATGTCCGGGTCACCGTTTTTAAGTCACAAAAAAATAATAAAAAAAAATATATTTTTGTGAAAATGGTTTAAAATTATTTTTTTGGGGTCCTTTCCAGAATGTCGCCGATTTTCCGTCACTGTTTTTAAGTCACAAAAAAATAAATGTAAAAAATCATTTTTTGTGAAAAAAAATAAAATGTAAAAAATCACTTTTTTGTGAAAATGGTTTAAAATTATATTTTGGTCCTTTTCCAGAATGTCGCTAATTCGGCATGTCCGGGGTCACCGCTTTTAAGTCACTTAAAAATAATAAAAAATATATATTTTTTTTGTGAAAATGGTTTAAATTATATTTTGGGTCCTTTCCAGAAAAATCACAAAAAAAATTTTAAAATTTTAAAAAATCACTTTTTTGTGAAAAATGGTTTTAAAATCATTTTTTGTGAAAAAAAAAATTCAGAATGTCGCCAATTCGGCATGTCAACTGTTTTTAAGTCACGAAAAAAATAATAAAAAATCATATTTTTGTGAAAATGGTTTAAAATTATTTTTTGGGTCCTTTCCAGAATGTCGCCACTCCGGTATGTCACAAAAAATAAATGTAAAAAATCACTTTTTTGAAAAAAATGAAAAAAATACTTTTGTGAAAAAATGTAAAAAATCACTTTTTTGTGAAAATGGTTTAAAATTATTTTTGGGGTCCTTTCCAGAATGTCGCCAATTCGGCATGTCCGGGGTCACCGTTTTTAAGTCACAAAAAATAAATTTAAAAATCACTTTTTTGTGAAAAAATAAATGTAAAAAATCACTTTTTTGTGAAAATGGTTTAAAATTATTTTTGGGGTCCTTTCCAGAATGTCGCCAATTCGGCATGTCCGGGGTCACCGTTTTTAAGTCACGAAAAAATAATTTTTTTGTGAAAAAAAATGTATCACTTTTTTGTGAAAATGGTTTAAAATTATATTTTGGGTCCTTTCAGAATGTCGCCCGATTCGGCATTGTCCGGGTCACCGTTTTTAAGTCACTTTTTGTGAAAAAAAAATGTAAAAAATCACTTTTTGTGAAAATGGTTTAAAATTATATTTTGGGTCCTTTCCAGAATGTCGCCGATTCGGCATGTCCGGGTCACTGTTTTAAGTCACAAAAAATAAATGTAAAAATCACTTTTTTGTGAAAAAATAAATGTAAAAAATCACTTTTTTTGTGAAAATGGTTTAAAATTATTTTTGGGGTCCTTTCCAGAATGTCGCCAATTCGGCATGTCCGGTCACCGTTTTTAAGTCACAAAAAAATAAATTTAAAAAATCACTTTTTGTGAAAAATAAATGTAAAAATCACTTTTTTGTGAAAATGGTTTAAAATTATTTTTGGGGTCCTTTCCAGAATGTCGCCAATTCGGCATGTCCGGGGTCACCGTTTTTAAGTCACGAAAAAATAATAAAAAAAATCACTTTTTTGTGAAAAAATAAATTTTGGGTCCTTTCAAATCACTTTTTTGTGAAAATGGTTTAAAATCATAAATTTTGGGTCCTTTCCAAAATAAATCGCCAAAATCACTTTTTGCATGTGAAAATGGTTTAAAATATATTTTGGTCACCAGAATGTTTTTATCCGGGGTCTTTTTAAGTCACGAAAAAATAATAAAAAATATATTTTTGTGAAAATGGTTTAAAATTATTTTTGGGTCCTTTCCAGAATGTCGCCAATTCGGCATGTCCGGGGTCACCGTTTTAAGTCACAAAAAAACATTAAAAATATCACTTTTTTGAAAAAATAAATGTAAAAATCACTTTTTTGTGAAAATGGTTTAAAATCATTTTTGGGTCCTTTCCAGAATGTCGCCACTTCGGCATGTCCGGCGTCACTGTTTTTAAGTCACGAAAAAATAAATTTAAAAAATCACTTTTTGGTAAATGAAAATTGTTTTTTGTGAAAAATGGTTTATATTTTGGGGTCCTTTCCAGAATGTCGCCAATTCGGCATGTCCAGGGTCACTGTTTTTAAGTCACGAAAAAATAAAAAAATTTAAAAAATCAGTTTAAAAAATCACTTTTTGTGAAAAAATAAATATAAAAATCACTTTTTTGTGAAAATGGTTTAAAATTATATTTTGGGTCCTTTCAGAATGTCGCCAATTCGGCATGTCCAGGGTCACTGTTTTTAAGTCACGAAAAAATAAATAAAAAAAATCACTTTTTGTGAAAAAATCAGTTTAAAAATCACTTTTTGTGAAAAAATAAATATAAAAATCACTTTTTTGTGAAAATGGTTTAAAATTATTTTTGGGGTCCTTTCCAGAATGTCGCCAATTCGGCATGTCCGGGTCACCGTTTTTAAGTCACGAAAAAATAAATGTAAAAATCACTTTTTGTGAAAAAATAAATGTAAAAAATATTTTTTGTGAAAATGGTTTAAAATTATTTTTGGGTCCTTTCCAGAATGTCGCCAATTCGGCATGTCTGGGGTCACCGTTTTTAAGTCACAAGAAAATAAATTTAAAAAATCACTTTTTGTGAAAAAATAAATGTAAAAAATCACTTTTTTGTGAAAATGGTTTAAAATTATTTTGGGGTCCTTTCCAGAATGTTGCCAATTCGGCATGTCCGGGTCACTGTTTTTAAGTCACGAAAAAAAATTTAAAAATCACTTTTTTTGTGAAAAAATCAGTTTTAAAATCACTTTTTGTGAAAAAATACATTTTAAAAATCACTTTTTTGTGAAAAAATAAATTAAAAAATTCACTTTTTTTGTGAAAAAATAAATATAAAAATCACTTTTTTGTGAAAATGGTTTAAAATTATTTTTGGGGTCCTTTCCAGAATGTTGCCAATTCGGCATGTCCGGGGTCACTGTTTTTAAGTTACGAAAAAATAAATTAAAAAAATCACTTTTTTTGTGAAAAAACAAACTCAAAAAATCACTTTTTGTGAAAAAAATCAGTTTTAAAAAATCACTTTTGTGAAAAAATAAATATAAAAAATAACTTTTTTGTGAAAATGGTTTAAAATTATTTTTGGGGTCCTTTCCAGAATGTCGCCAATTCGGCATGTCCGGGGTCACCGTTTTTAAGTCACAAAAAAATAAATGTAAAAAATCACTTTTTTGTGAAAAAATAAATGTAAAAATCACTTTGTGAAAATGGTTTAAAATTATTTTTGGGGTCCTTTCAGAATGTCGCCAATTCGGCATGTCCGGGGTCACCGTTTTTAAGTCACAAGAAAATAAATTTAAAAAAATCACTTTTTGTGAAAAAATAAATGTAAAAATCACTTTTTTGTGAAAATGGTTTAAAATTATATTTTGGGTCCTTTCAGAATGTCGCCAATTCGGCATGTCCGGGGTCACCGTTTTTAAGTCACGAAAAAATAATAAAAAAATATATATTTTTTGTGAAAATGGTTTAAAATTATTTTTGGGGTCCTTTCAGAATGTCGCCAATTCGGCATGTCCGGGGTCACCGTTTTAAGTCACAAAAAATAAATGTAAAAATCACTTTTTGTGAAAAAATAAATGTAAAAAAATCACTTTTGTGAAAATGGTTTAAAATTATTTTTGGGTCCTTTCCAGAATGTCGCCAATTCGGCATGTCCGGGGTCACCGTTTTTAAGTCACAAGAAAATAAATTTAAAAAATCACTTTTTTGTGAAAAAAATGTAAAAAATCACTTTTTGTGAAAATGGTTTAAAATTATATTTTGGGTCCTTTCAGAATGTCGCCAATTCGGCATGTCCGGGGTCACCGTTTTTAAGTCACGAAAAAATAATAAAAAAATATATTTTTTGTGAAAATGGTTTAAAATTATATTTTGGGTCCTTTCCAGAATGTCGCCGATTCGGCATTGTCCGGGGTCACCGTTTTTTAAGTCACAAAAAAATAAATGTAAAAAATCACTTTTTTGTGAAAATGGTTTAAAATTATATTTTGGGTCCTTTCAGAATGTTAATGTCCGGGGTCACTTTTTTAAGTCACGAAAAAATAATAAAAAAATTATAAAAATATTTAAAATTATTTTGGGTCCTTTCAGAATGTCGCCAATTCGGCATTGTCCGGGGTCACAAAAATTAAGTCACAAAAAATAAATTTTAAAAATCACTTTTTTGTGAAAAAATAAATTTTAAAAATCACTTTTTGTGAAAATGGTTTAAAAATATATTTTGGGTCCTTTCAGAATGTCGCCAATTCGGCATGTCCGGGGTCACCGTTTTTAAGTCACGAAAAAATAAATTTTAAAAATCACTTTTTGAAAAAATAAATTTTAAAAATCACTTTTTTGTGAAAATGGTTTAAAATTATTTTGGGTCCTTTCCAGAATGTCGCCAATTCGGCATGTCCGGGGTCACCGTTTTTAAGTCACAAAAAAATAATTTAAAAAAAATCACTTTTTGTGAAAATGGTTTAAAATTATTTTGGGGGTCCTTTCCAGAATGTCGCCAATGTCCGGGGTCACTTTTTTAAGTCACGAAAATGTGAAAATGGTTTAAAATTATTTTTTGGGTCCTTTCCAGAATGTCGCCAATTCGGCATGTCCGGGTCACCGTTTTTAAGTCACGAAAAAATTAATTTAAAAATAAAAAAAATAAATGTAAAAAATCTTTTTTGTGAAAATGGTTTAAAATTATATTTTGGGTCCTTTCAG
The DNA here is from genome assembly GCF_021184085.1 of Oncorhynchus gorbuscha. Taxonomy (NCBI): domain Eukaryota; kingdom Metazoa; phylum Chordata; class Actinopteri; order Salmoniformes; family Salmonidae; genus Oncorhynchus; species Oncorhynchus gorbuscha. Next base: position 33,107 of record NW_025748258.1, on the reverse strand, counting down.
AATGTCGCCGATTCGGCATTGTCCGGGGTCACCGTTTTTAAGTCACAAAAAAAATTAAAAAATAAAAAAAAATGTAAAAAAATCATTTTTTGTGAAAATGGTTTAAAATTATATTTTGGGTCCTTTCAGAATGTCGCCAATTCGGCATGTCCGGGGTCACCGTTTTAAGTCACAAAAAAAATAATTTAAAAATCACTTTTTTGTGAAAAAATAAATGTAAAAATCACTTTTTTGTGAAAATGGTTTAAAATTATATTTTGGGTCCTTTCCAGAATGTCGCCAATTCGGCATGTCCGGGTCACCGTTTTTAAGTCACAAAAAAAAAATTTAAAAATCACTTTTTGTGAAAAAATAAATGTAAAAAATCACTTTTTTGTGAAAATGGTTTAAAATTATATTTTGGGTCCTTTCCAGAATGTCGCCAATTCGGCATGTCCGGGTCACCGTTTTTAAGTCACAAAAAAAATAATTTAAAAAATCACTTTTTTGTGAAAAAATAAATGTAAAAAATCACTTTTTTGTGAAAATGGTTTAAAATTATATTTTGGGTCCTTTCAGAATGTCGCCAATTCGGCATGTCCGGGGTCACCGTTTTTAAGTCACAAAAAAAAAATAATTTAAAAAATCAAAAAAATAAATGTAAAAAAAAATTTTTTGTGAAAATGGTTTAAAATTATATTTTGGGTCCTTTCAGAATGTCGCCAATTCGGCATGTCCGGGTTTTAATCACCGTGAAAAAATTTTAAAAATCATTTTTTTTCAAAATAAACTCAAAATCACTTTTTCGGCATGAAAAAATCAAAAAAATAAATATAAAATATTTTTGTGAAAATGGTTTAAAATTATATTTTGGGTCCTTTCAGAATGTCGCCAATTCGGCATGTCCGGGGTCACCGTTTTTAAGTCACGAAAAAAAATATATATATATATATTTTTGTGAAAATGGTTTAAAATTATATTTTGGGTCCTTTCCAGAATGTCGCCAATTCGGCATGTCCGGGGTCACCGTTTTTAAGTCACAAAAAAAATAATTTAAAAAAATCACTTTTTTTGTGAAAAAATAAATGTAAAAAAATCACTTTTTTGTGAAAATGGTTTAAAATTATATTTTGGGTCCTTTCCAGAATGTCGCCAATTCGGCATGTCCGGGGTCGCCGTTTTTAAGTCACGAAAAAATAAATTTAAAAAATAACTTTTTTGTGAAAAAATACATTTTAAAAATCACTTTTTTGTGAAAAAATAAACTCAAAAAATCACTTTTTTGTGAAAAAAATCAGTTTTAAAAATCACTTTTTTGTGAAAAAATAAATATAAAAAATCACTTTTTTGTGAAAATGGTTTAAAATTATTTTTGGGGTCCTTTCCAGAATGTCGCCGATTCGGCATGTCCGGGGTCACCGTTTTTAAGTCACGAAAAAAATAATAAAAAAATATATATTTTTTGTGAAAATGGTTTAAAATTATATTTTGTGTCCTTTCCAGAATGTCGCCGATTCGGCATTGTCCGGGGTCACCGTTTTTAAGTCACGAAAAAATAAATTTTAAAAATCACTTTTTTGTGAAAAATAAATTTTAAAAATCACTTTTTGTGAAAATGGTTTAAAATATATTTTGGGGTCCTTTCCAGAATGTCGCCAATTCGGCATGTCCGGGGTCACTGTTTTTAAGTCACGAAAAAATAAATTTTAAAAATCACTTTTTGTGAAAATGGTTTAAAAATATTTTTGTGGTCCTTTTAGAATGTCCTTTCGGCATGTCCGGGTCACGTTTTTAAGTCACAAAAAAATACATTTTTAAAATCACTTTTTTGTGAAAAAATAAATGTTAAAAATCATTTTTTGTGAAAATGGTTTAAAATTATATTTTGGGTCCTTTCAGAATGTCGCCAATTCGGCATGTCCGGGGTCACCGTTTTTAAGTCACGAAAAAAATAATAAAAAAATATATATTTTTTGTGAAAATGGTTTAAAATTATTTTTGGGGTCCTTTCCAGAATGTCGCCAATTCGGAATGTCCGGGGTCACCGTTTTTAAGTCACAAAAAAAATAATTAAAAATATCACTTTTTTGTGAAAATGGTTTAAAATTATTTTTGGGGTCCTTTCCAGAATGTTGCCAATTCGGCATGTCCGGGGTCACTGTTTTTAAGTCACGAAAAAATAAATTTAAAAAATCACTTTTTTGTGAAAAAATACATTTTAAAAATCACTTTTTTGTGAAAATGGTTTAAAATTATTTTTGGGGTCCTTTCCAGAATGTTGCCAATTCGGCATGTCCGGGGTCACTGTTTTTAAGTCACGAAAAAATAAATTTAAAAAAATCAAAAAAATCAGTTTTAAAAATCACTTTTTGTGAAAATGGTTTAAAATTATTTTTGGGGTCCTTTCAGAATGTCGCCAATTCGGAATGTCCGGGGGTCACCGTTTTTAAGTCACAAAAAAATAATAAAAAATATATATTTTTGTGAAAATGGTTTAAAATTATTTTTGGGGTCCTTTCAGAATGTTGCCAATTCGGCCTTTCAGAATGTTGCCAATTCGGCATGTCCGGGGTCACTGTTTTTAAGTCACGAAAAAATAAATTTAAAAAATCACTTTTTTGTGAAAAAAATCAGTTTTAAAAATCACTTTTTTGTGAAAATGGTTTAAAATTATTTTTGGGGTCCTTTCCAGAATGTCGCCAATTCGGCATGTCCGGGGTCACCGTTTTTAAGTGACAAAAAATAATTAAAAAATATATTTTTTGTGAAAATGGTTTAAAATTATTTTTGGGGTCCTTTCAGAATGTCACCAATTCGGCATGTCCGGGGTCACCGTTTTTAAGTCACAAAAAAATAATTTAAAAAATCACTTTTTGTGAAAAAGAATAAATATAAAAAAAAATAAATTTAAAAAATCACTTTTTTTCAGTGAAAATGGTTTAAAATTATAAAATTTTTTGGGGTCCTTTCCAGAATGTCGCCAATGTCGCCATGTCCAAAAAAATAAATTAAAAAAATATATTTTTGTGAAAAAAAATGGTTAAAAATTATATTTTGTCACCGAATTTTTAAGTCACAAAAAAAAAAATAATTTAAAAAATCACTTTTTTGTGAAAAATAAATATAAAAAATCACTTTTTGTGAAAATGGTTTAAAATTATTTTTGGGGTCCTTTCCAGAATGTCGCCAATTCGGCATGTCCGGGGTCACTGTTTTTAAGTCACAAAAAAAATAAATTTAAAAAAAAATAAATCACTTTTTTGTGAAAATGGTTTAAAATTATTTTTGGGGTCCTTTCCAGAATGTTGCCAAAATGTCCGGGGTCACTGTTTTTAAGTCACGAAAAAATAAATTTAAAAAATCAGTTTTTTGTGAAAAAACAAACTCAAAAAAATTTTTTTGTGAAAAAAATGAAAAAATAAATATAAAAAATCACTTTTTGTGAAAATGGTTTAAAATTATTTTTGGGGTCCTTTCAGAATGTCGCCAATTCGGCATGTCCGGTGTCACTGTTTTTAAGTCACGAAAAAATAAATAAAAAAAATCACTTTTTGTGAAAAAACAAACTCAAAAAATCACTTTTTTGTGAAAAAAATCAGTTTTAAAAATCACTTTTTGTGAAAAAATAAATATAAAAAATCACTTTTTTGTGAAAATGGTTTAAAATTATTTTTGGGGTCCTTTCAGAATGTCGCCAATTCGGCATGTCCGGGGTCACCGTTTTTAAGTGACAAAAAAATAAATTTAAAAAAATATATTTTTGTGAAAATGGTTAAAAATTATATTTTGGGTCCTTTCAGAATGTCGCCAATTCGGCATGTCCGGGGTCACCGTTTTTAAGTCACAAGAAAATAAATTTAAAAAATCACTTTTTGTGAAAAAATAAATGTAAAAAATCACTTTTTGTGAAAATGGTTTAAAATTATTTTTGGGGTCCTTTCAGAATGTCGCCAATTCGGCATGTCCGGTGTCACTGTTTTTAAGTCACGAAAAAATAAATAAAAAAATCACTTTTTGTGAAAAAACAAACTCAAAAAATCACTTTTTGTGAAAAAAATCAGTTTTAAAAATCACTTTTTTGTGAAAAAATAAATATAAAAAATCACTTTTTTATGAAAATGGTTTAAAATTATTTTTGGGGTCCTTTCCAGAATGTCGCCAATTCGGCATGTCCGGGGTCACCGTTTTTAAGTCGCGAAAAAATAAATTAAAAAAATCACTTTTTTGTGAAAATGGTTTAAAATTATATTTTGGGTCCTTTCCAGAATGTCGCCGATTCGGCATGTCCGGGGTCACCGTTTTTAAGTCACAAAAAAAAAAAAATTAAAAAATCACTTTTTTGTGAAAAAATAAATGTAAAAAATCACTTTTTTGTGAAAATGGTTTAAAATTATATTTTGGGTCCTTTCCAGAATGTCGCCGATTCGGCATGTCCGGGTTCACCGTTTTTAAGTCACAAAAAATAAATTTAAAAAATCACTTTTTGTGAAAAAATAAATGTAAAAATCACTTTTTTGTGAAAATGGTTTAAAATTATATTTTGGGTCCTTTCAGAATGTCGCCAATTCGGCATGTCCGGGGTCGCCGTTTTTAAGTCGCGAAAAAATAAATAAAAAAATCACTTTTTTGTGAAAAAATACATTTTAAAAATCACTTTTTTGTGAAAAAATAAATTTAAAAATTCACTTTTTTGTGAAAAAATAAATATAAAAAATCACTTTTTTGTGAAAATGGTTTAAAATTATTTTGGGGTCACTTTTTTGTGAAAATGGTTTAAAATTATTTTTTTGGGGTCCTTTCCAGAATGTCGCCAATTCGGCATGTCCGGGGTCACCGTTTTTAAGTGACAAAAAATAAATAAATTAAAAAATATATATTTTTTGTGAAAATGGTTAAAAATTATATTTTGGGTCCTTTCCAGAATGTCGCCAATTCGGCATGTCCGGGGTCACCGTTTTTAAGTCACAAGAAAATAAATTTAAAAAATCACTTTTTTGTGAAAAAATAAATGTAAAAAATCACTTTTTTGTGAAAATGGTTTAAAATTATTTTTGGGGTCCTTACCAGAATGTCGCCAATTCGGCATGTCCGGGGTCACCGTTTTTAAGCCGCGAAAAAATAAATGTAAAAAATCACTTTTTTGTGAAAATGGTTTAAAATTATATTTTGGGTCCTTTCCAGAATGTCGCCGATTCGGCATGTCCGGGGTCACCGTTTTTAAGTCACAAAAAAATAAATTTAAAAAATCACTTTTTTGTGAAAAAATAAATGTAAAAAATCACTTTTTTGTGAAAATGGTTTAAAATTATATTTTGGGTCCTTTCCAGAATGTCGCCGATTCGGCATGTCCGGGGTCACCGTTTTTAAGTCACAAAAAATAAATTTAAAAAATCACTTTTTGTGAAAAAATAAATGTAAAAAATCACTTTTTGTGAAAATGGTTTAAAATTATATTTTGGGTCCTTTCCAGAATGTCGCCAATTCGGCATGTCCGGGGTCACCGTTTTTAAGTCACGAAAAAAATAATAAAAAAATATTTTTTTTTTGTGAAAATGGTTTAAAATTATTTTTTGTGTCCTTTCCAGAATGTCGCCAATTCGGCATGTCCGGGGTCACCGTTTTTAAGTCACAAAAAAAATAATTAAAAATATCACTTTTTTGGAAAAAATACATTTAAAAAATCACTTTTTTTTGAAAATGGTTTAAAATTATATTTTGGGTCCTTTCCAGAATGTCGCCAATTCGGCATGTCCGGGGTCACCGTTTTTAAGCCGCGAAAAAATAAATTTAAAAAATCACTTTTTTGTGAAAATGGTTTAAAATTATATTTTGGGTCCTTTCAGAATGTCGCCGATTCGGCATGGCCGGGGGTCACCGTTTTTAAGTCACGAAAAAAATAAATTTAAAAAATCACTTTTTGTGAAAAAATAAATTTAAAAAATCACTTTTTTGTGAAAATGGTTTAAAATTATATTTTGGGTCCTTTCAGAATGTCGCCGATTCGGCATGTCCGGGTCACCGTTTTAAGTCACAAAAAATAAATTTAAAAATCACTTTTTGTGAAAAAATAAATGTAAAAAATCACTTTTTGTGAAAATGGTTTAAAATTATATTTTGGGTCCTTTCAGAATGTCGCCAATTCGGCATGTCCGGGGTCACCGTTTTTAAGTCACGAAAAAAATAATAAAAAAATATATTTTTTTTGTGAAAATGGTTTAAAATTATATTTTGGGTCCTTTCCAGAATGTCGCCGATTCGGCATGTCCGGGGTCACCGTTTTTACGTCACAAAAAAAATAATTAAAAATATCACTTTTTTGGAAAAAATAAATTTAAAAAATCACTTTTTTGTGAAAAAATAAATGTAAAAAATCACTTTTTTGTGAAAATGGTTTAAAATTATTTTTTGTGTCCTTTCCAGAATGTCGCCAATTCGGCATGTCCGGGGTCACCGTTTTTAAGTCGCGAAAAAATAAATTAAAAAAATCACTTTTTTGTGAAAATGGTTTAAAATTATATTTTGGGTCCTTTCCAGAATGTCGCCGATTCGGCATGTCCGGGGTCACCGTTTTTAAGTCACAAAAAAAATAATTAAAAATATCACTTTTTTGGAAAAAATAAATTTAAAAAATCACTTTTTTGAAAATGGTTTAAAATTATATTTTGGGTCCTTTCCAGAATGTCGCCAATTCGGCATGTCCGGGTCACCGTTTTTAAGCCGCGAAAAATAAATTTAAAAATCTCTTTTTGAAAATGGTTTAAAATTATATTTTGGGTCCTTTCAGAATGTCGCCAATTCGGCATGTCCGGGGTCACCGTTTTTAAGTCACGAAAAAATAAATTTTAAAAATCACTTTTTTGTGAAAAAATAAATTTTAAAAATCACTTTTTTGTGAAAATGGTTTAAAAATATTTTTTTGTGTCCTTTCCAGAATGTCGCCAATTCGGCATGTCCGGGGTCACTGTTTTTAAGTCGCGAAAAAATAAATTTAAAAAATCACTTTTTTGTGAAAATGGTTTAAAATTATTTTTTGTGTCCTTTCCAGAATGTCGCCAATTCGGCATGTCCGGGGTCACCGTTTTTAAGTCGCGAAAAAATTAATTAAAAAAATCACTTTTTTGTGAAAATGGTTTAAAATTATATTTTGGGTCCTTTCCAGAATGTCGCCAATTCGGCATGTCCGGGGTCACCGTTTTTAAGCCGCGAAAAAATAAATTAAAAAAATCACTTTTTTGTGAAAATGGTTTAAAATTATATTTTGGGTCCTTTCCAGAATGTCGCCGATTCGGCATGTCCGGGGTCACCGTTTTTAAGTCACAAAAAAAATAATTAAAAATATCACTTTTTTGGAAAAAATAAATTTAAAAAATCACTTTTTTTTGAAAATGGTTTAAAATTATATTTTGGGTCCTTTCCAGAATGTCGCCAATTCGGCATGTCCGGGGTCACCGTTTTTAAGTCACGAAAAAATAAATTTTAAAAATCACTTTTTTGTGAAAAAATAAATTTAAAAAATCACTTTTTTGTGAATATGGTTTAAAATTATATTTTGGGTCCTTTCCAGAATGTCGCCAATTCGGCATGTCCGGGGTCACCGTTTTTAAGTCACGAAAAAATTAATTTAAAAATAACTTTTTTGTGAAAATGGTTTAAAATTATTTTTGTGTCCTTTCCAGAATGTCGCCAATTCGGCATGTCCGGGTCACTGTTTTTAAGTCGCGAAAAAATAAATTTAAAAAATCACTTTTTGTGAAAATGGTTTAAAATTATTTTTTGTGTCCTTTCCAGAATGTCGCCAATTCGGCATGTCCGGGGTCACCGTTTTTAAGTCGCGAAAAATTAATAAAAAAATCACTTTTTGTGAAAATGGTTTAAAATTATTTTTGTGTCCTTTCCAGAATGTCGCCAATTCGGCAGGTCACCGTTTTTAAGTCACGAAAAAAATAATAAAAAAAAATATATTTTTTGTGAAAATGGTTTAAAATTATATTTTGGGTCCTTTCCAGAATGTCGCCGATTCGGCATTGTCCGGGGTCACCGTTTTTAAGTCACAAAAAAAATAATTAAAAATATCACTTTTTTGGAAAAAATAAATTTAAAAAATCACTTTTTTTTGAAAATGGTTTAAAATTATATTTTGGGTCCTTTCCAGAATGTCGCCAATTCGGCATGTCCGGGTCACCGTTTTTAAGTCACGAAAAAATAAATTTTAAAAATCACTTTTTTGTGAAAAAATAAATTTTAAAAATCACTTTTTGTGAAAATGGTTTAAAAATATTTTTTTCTGTCCTTTCCAGAATGTCGCCAATTCGGCATGTCCGGGGTCACCGTTTTTAAGTCACGAAAAATAAATTTAAAAAATAACTTTTTTGTGAAAATGGTTTAAAATTATTTTTGTGTCCTTTCCAGAATGTCGCCAATTCGGCATGTCCGGGGTCACTGTTTTTAAGTCACGAAAAAAATAAATTTAAAAAAATCACTTTTTTGTGAAAAAATAAATGTAAAAAATCACTTTTTTTGTGAAAATGGTTTAAAATTATATTTTGGGTCCTTTCCAGAATGTCGCCAATTCGGCATGTCCGGGGTCGCCGTTTTTACGCGAAAAAATAAATAAAAAAAAATCACTTTTTTGTGAAAAAATACATTTAAAAATCACTTTTTTGTGAAAAATAAATTTAAAAATTCACTTTTTTGTGAAAAAATAAATATAAAAAATCACTTTTTTGTGAAAATGGTTTAAAATTATTTTTGGGGTCCTTTCCAGAATGTCGCCAATTCGGCATGTCCGGGGTCACCGTTTTTAAGTGACAAAAAAATAAATTAAAAAATATATATTTTTTGTGAAAATGGTTAAAAATTATATTTTGGGTCCTTTCCAGAATGTCGCCAATTCGGCATGTCCGGGTCACCGTTTTAAGTCACAAGAAAATAAATTTAAAAAATCACTTTTTGTGAAAAAATAAATGTAAAAATCACTTTTTTGTGAAAATGGTTTAAAATTATTTTGGGGTCCTTTCCAGAATGTCGCCAATTCGGCATGTCCGGGGTCACCGTTTTTAAGCCGCGAAAAATAAATTTAAAAATCACTTTTTTGTGAAAATGGTTTAAAATTATATTTTGGGTCCTTTCCAGAATGTCGCCGATTCGGCATGTCCGGGGTCACCGTTTTTAAGTCACGAAAAAATAAATTTAAAAATCACTTTTTGTGAAAAAATAAATGTAAAAAATCACTTTTTTGTGAAAATGGTTTAAAATTATATTTTGGGTCCTTTCCAGAATGTCGCCGATTCGGCATGTCCGGGGTCACTGTTTTTAAGTCACAAAAAATAAATTTAAAAATCACTTTTTGTGAAAAATAAATGTAAAAATCACTTTTTTGTGAAAATGGTTTAAAATTATATTTTGGGTCCTTTCCAGAATGTCGCCGATTCGGCATGTCCGGGTCACCGTTTTTAAGTCACGAAAAAATAAATTTAAAAAATCACTTTTTGTGAAAAAATAAATGTAAAAAAATCACTTTTTTGTGAAAATGGTTTAAAATTATATTTTGGGTCCTTTCCAGAATGTCGCCGATTCGGCATGTCCGGGGTCACCGTTTTTAAGTCACAAAAAATAAATTTAAAAAATCACTTTTTTGTGAAAAAATAAATGTAAAAATCACTTTTTTGTGAAAATGGTTTAAAATTATATTTTGGGTCCTTTCCAGAATGTCGCCAATTCGGCATGTCCGGGGTCACCGTTTTTAAGCCGCGAAAAATAAATTTAAAAAATCACTTTTTGTGAAAATGGTTTAAAATTATATTTTGGGTCCTTTCCAGAATGTCGCCGATTCGGCATGTCCGGGTCACCGTTTTTAAGTCACGAAAAAAATAAATTTAAAAAATCACTTTTTTGTGAAAAAATAAATGTAAAAATCACTTTTTTGTGAAAATGGTTTAAAATTATATTTTGGGTCCTTTCCAGAATGTCGCCGATTCGGCATGTCCGGGGTCACTGTTTTTAAGTCACAAAAAATAAATTTAAAAAATCACTTTTTGTGAAAAAATAAATGTAAAAAATCACTTTTTTGTGAAAATGGTTTAAAATTATATTTTGGGTCCTTTCCAGAATGTCGCCAATTCGGCATGTCCGGGGTCACTGTTTTTAAGTCACGAAAAAAATAATAAAAAATATATTTTTTTGTGAAAATGGTTTAAAATTATATTTTGGGTCCTTTCCAGAATGTCGCCGATTCGCATGTCCGGGTCACCGTTTTTACGTCACAAAAAAATAATTTAAAATATCACTTTTTGGAAAAAATAAATTTAAAAAATCACTTTTTTTTTTAAATGGTTTAAAATTATATTTTGGGTCCTTTCCAGAATGTCGCCAATTCGGCATGTCCGGGGTCACCGTTTTTAAGCCGCGAAAAAATAAATGTAAAAAATCACTTTTTTGTGAAAATGGTTTAAAATTATATTTTGGGTCCTTTCCAGAATGTCGCCAATTCGGCATGTCCGGGGTCACCATTTTTAAGTCACGAAAAAATAAATAAATAAAAAAATATTTTTTGTGGAAAATGGTTTAAAATTATATTTTGGGTCCTTTCCAGAATGTCGCCAATTCGGCATGTCCGGGGTCACCGTTTTTAAGTACGGAAAAATTAATTTAAAAAATCACTTTTTTGTGAAAAAATAAATGTAAAAAATCACTTTTTTGTGAAAATGGTTTAAAATTATATTTTGGGTCCTTTCCAGAATGTCGCCAATTCGGCATGTCCGGGGTCACCGTTTTTAAGTCACGAAAAAATTAATTTAAAAAATAACTTTTTTTGTGAAAATGGTTTAAAATTATTTTTTGTGTCCTTTCCAGAATGTCGCCAATTCGGCATGTCCGGGGTCACCGTTTTTAAGTCGCGAAAAAATAAATTAAAAAAATCACTTTTTTGTGAAAATGGTTTAAAATTATATTTTGGGTCCTTTCCAGAATGTCGCCGATTCGGCATGTCCGGGGTCACCGTTTTTAAGTCACAAAAAAATAATTAAAAATATCACTTTTTTGGAAAAAATAAATTTAAAAAATCACTTTTTTTTGAAAATGGTTTAAAATTATATTTTGGGTCCTTTCCAGAATGTCGCCAATTCGGCATGTCCGGGGTCACCGTTTTTAAGCCGCGAAAAAATAAATTTAAAAAATCTCTTTTTTGAAAATGGTTTAAAATTATATTTTGGGTCCTTTCCAGAATGTCGCCAATTCGGCATGTCCGGGGTCACCGTTTTTAAGTCACGAAAAAATAAATTTTAAAAATCACTTTTTTGTGAAAAAATAAATTTTAAAAATCACTTTTTTGTGAAAATGGTTTAAAAATATTTTTTTGTGTCCTTTCCAGAATGTCGCCAATTCGGCATGTCCGGGGTCACTGTTTTTAAGTCGCGAAAAAATAAATTTAAAAAATCACTTTTTTGTGAAAATGGTTTAAAATTATTTTTTGTGTCCTTTCCAGAATGTCGCCAATTCGGCATGTCCGGGGTCACCGTTTTTAAGTCGCGAAAAAATTAATTAAAAAAATCACTTTTTTGTGAAAATGGTTTAAAATTATATTTTGGGTCCTTTCCAGAATGTCGCCAATTCGGCATGTCCGGGGTCACCGTTTTTAAGTCACGAAAAAATAAATTTTAAAAATCACTTTTTTGTGAAAAATAAATTTTAAAAATCACTTTTTTGTGAAAATGGTTTAAAAATATTTTTTGTGTCCTTTCCAGAATGTCGCCAATTCGGCATGTCCGGGGTCACTGTTTTTAAGTCGCGAAAAAATAAATTTAAAAAATCACTTTTTTGTGAAAATGGTTTAAAATTATTTTTTGTGTCCTTTCCAGAATGTCGCCAATTCGGCATGTCCGGGGTCACCGTTTTTAAGTCGCGAAAAAATTAATTAAAAAAATCACTTTTTTGTGAAAATGGTTTAAAATTATATTTTGGGTCCTTTCCAGAATGTCGCCAATTCGGCATGTCCGGGGTCACCGTTTTTAAGCCGCGAAAAAATAAATTAAAAAAATCACTTTTTTGTGAAAATGGTTTAAAATTATATTTTGGGTCCTTTCCAGAATGTCGCCGATTCGGCATGTCCGGGGTCACCGTTTTTAAGTCACGAAAAAATAAATTTTAAAAATCACTTTTTTGTGAAAAAATAAATTTAAAAAATCACTTTTTTTTGAAAATGGTTTAAAATTATATTTTGGGTCCTTTCCAGAATGTCGCCAATTCGGCATGTCCGGGGTCACCGTTTTTAAGTCACGAAAAAATAAATTTTAAAAATCACTTTTTTGTGAAAAAATAAATTTTAAAAATCACTTTTTTGTGAAAATGGTTTAAAAATATTTTTTGTGTCCTTTCCAGAATGTCGCCAATTCGGCATGTCCGGGGTCACCGTTTTTAAGTCGCGAAAAAATAAATTTAAAAAATCACTTTTTTGTGAATATGGTTTAAAATTATATTTTGGGTCCTTTCCAGAATGTCGCCAATTCGGCATGTCCGGGGTCACCGTTTTTAAGTCACGAAAAAATTAATTTAAAAAATAACTTTTTTTGTGAAAATGGTTTAAAATTATTTTTTGTGTCCTTTCCAGAATGTCGCCAATTCGGCATGTCCGGGGTCACTGTTTTTAAGTCGCGAAAAAATAAATTTAAAAAATCACTTTTTTGTGAAAATGGTTTAAAATTATTTTTTGTGTCCTTTCCAGAATGTCGCCAATTCGGCATGTCCGGGGTCACCGTTTTTAAGTCGCGAAAAAATTAATTAAAAAAATCACTTTTTTGTGAAAATGGTTTAAAATTATATTTTGGGTCCTTTCCAGAATGTCGCCAATTCGGCATGTCCGGGGTCACCGTTTTTAAGTCACGAAAAAAATAATTAAAAAATATTTTTTTTTTGTGAAAATGGTTTAAAATTATATTTTGGGTCCTTTCCAGAATGTCGCCAATTCGGCATGTCAGGGGTCACCGTTTTTAAGCCGCGAAAAAATAAATTTAAAAAATCACTTTTTTGTGAAAATGGTTTAAAATTATATTTTGGGTCCTTTCCAGAATGTCGCCGATTCGGCATGTCCGGGGTCACCGTTTTTAAGTCACAAAAAAAATAATTAAAAATATCACTTTTTTGGAAAAAATAAATTTAAAAAATCACTTTTTTTTGAAAATGGTTTAAAATTATATTTTGGGTCCTTTCCAGAATGTCGCCAATTCGGCATGTCCGGGGTCACCGTTTTTAAGTCACGAAAAAATAAATTTAAAAAATCACTTTTTTGTGAAAAAATAAATTTTAAAAATCACTTTTTTGTGAAAATGGTTTAAAAATATTTTTTTGTGTCCTTTCCAGAATGTCGCCAATTCGGCATGTCCGGGGTCACCGTTTTTAAGTCGCGAAAAAATAAATTTAAAAAATCACTTTTTTGTGAATATGGTTTAAAATTATATTTTGGGTCCTTTCCAGAATGTCGCCAATTCGGCATGTCCGGGGTCACCATTTTTAAGTCACGAAAAAATTAATTTAAAAAATCACTTTTTTGTGAAAATGGTTTAAAATTATTTTTTGTGTCCTTTCCAGAATGTCGCCAATTCGGCATGTCCGGGGTCACCGTTTTTAAGTCACGAAAAAATTAATTTAAAAAATAACTTTTTTTGTGAAAATGGTTTAAAATTATTTTTTTGTGTCCTTTCCAGAATGTCGCCAATTCGGCATGTCCGGGGTCACCGTTTTTAAGTCGCGAAAATTTTTTTTTAAAAAATCACTTTTTTGTGAATATGGTTTAAAATTATATTTTGGGTCCTTTCCAGAATGTCGCCAATTCGGCATGTCCGGGGTCACCGTTTTTAAGTCACGAAAAAATTAATTTAAAAAATAACTTTTTTTGTGAAAATGGTTTAAAATTATTTTTTGTGTCCTTTCCAGAATGTCGCCAATTCGGCATGTCCGGGGTCACTGTTTTTAAGTCGCGAAAAAATAAATTTAAAAAATCACTTTTTTGTGAAAATGGTTTAAAATTATTTTTTGTGTCCTTTCCAGAATGTCGCCAATTCGGCATGTCCGGGGTCACCGTTTTTAAGTCACAAAAAAAATAATTAAAAATATCACTTTTTTGGAAAAAATAAATTTAAAAAATCACTTTTTTTTGAAAATGGTTTAAAATTATATTTTGGGTCCTTTCCAGAATGTCGCCAATTCGGCATGTCCGGGGTCACCGTTTTTAAGTCACGAAAAAATAAATTTTAAAAATCACTTTTTTGTGAAAAAATAAATTTTAAAAATCACTTTTTTGTGAAAATGGTTTAAAAATATTTTTTGTGTCCTTTCCAGAATGTCGCCAATTCGGCATGTCCGGGGTCACCGTTTTTAAGTCGCGAAAAAATAAATTTAAAAAATCACTTTTTTGTGAATATGGTTTAAAATTATATTTTGGGTCCTTTCCAGAATGTCGCCAATTCGGCATGTCCGGGTCACCGTTTTTAAGTCACGAAAAATTAATTTAAAAAATAACTTTTTTTGTGAAAATGGTTTAAAATTATTTTTTGTGTCCTTTCCAGAATGTCGCCAATTCGGCATGTCCGGGGTCACCGTTTTTAAGTCGCGAAAAAATTAATTAAAAAAATCACTTTTTTGTGAAAATGGTTTAAAATTATATTTTGGGTCCTTTCCAGAATGTCGCCAATTCGGCATGTCCGGGGTCACCGTTTTTAAGTCACGAAAAAAATAATTAAAAATTTTTTTTTTTGTGAAAATGGTTTAAAATTATATTTTGGGTCCTTTCCAGAATGTCGCCAATTCGGCATGTCCGGGGTCACCGTTTTTAAGTCGCGAAAAAATAAATTTAAAAAATCACTTTTTTGTGAAAATGGTTTAAAATTATATTTTGGGTCCTTTCCAGAATGTCGCCAATTCGGCATGTCCGGGGTCACCGTTTTTAAGTCACGAAAAAAATAATTAAAAATTTTTTTTTTTTTGTGAAAATGGTTTAAAATTATATTTTGGGTCCTTTCCAGAATGTCGCCAATTCGGCATGTCCGGGGTCACCGTTTTTAAGCCGCGAAAAAATAAATTTAAAAAATCACTTTTTTGTGAAAATGGTTTAAAATTATATTTTGGGTCCTTTCCAGAATGTCGCCGATTCGGCATGTCCGGGGTCACCGTTTTTAAGTCACAAAAAAAATAATTAAAAATATCACTTTTTTGGAAAAAATAAATTTAAAAAATCACTTTTTTTTGAAAATGGTTTAAAATTATATTTTGGGTCCTTTCCAGAATGTCGCCAATTCGGCATGTCCGGGGTCACCGTTTTTAAGTCACGAAAAAATAAATTTAAAAAATCACTTTTTTGTGAAAAAATAAATTTTAAAAATCACTTTTTTGTGAATATGGTTTAAAATTATATTTTGGGTCCTTTCCAGAATGTCGCCAATTCGGCATGTCCGGGGTCACCGTTTTTAAGTCACGAAAAAATTAATTTAAAAAATAACTTTTTTGTGAAAATGGTTTAAAATTATTTTTTGTGTCCTTTCCAGAATGTCGCCAATTCGGCATGTCCGGGTCACTGTTTTTAAGTCGCGAAAAATAAATTTAAAAAATCACTTTTTGTGAAAATGGTTTAAAATTATTTTTTGTGTCCTTTCCAGAATGTCGCCAATTCGGCATGTCCGGGTCACCGTTTTTAAGTCGCGAAAAAATTAATTAAAAAAAATCACTTTTTTGTGAAAATGGTTTAAAATTATATTTTGGGTCCTTTCCAGAATGTCGCCAATTCGGCATGTCCGGGTCACCGTTTTTTAAGTCACGAAAAAAAAATTAAATTTTTTTTTTTTTTTGTGAAAATGGTTTAAAATTATATTTTGGGTCCTTTCCAGAATGTCGCCAATTCGGCATGTCCGGGGTCACCGTTTTTAAGCCGCGAAAAAATAAATTTAAAAAATCACTTTTTTGTGAAAATGGTTTAAAATTATATTTTGGGTCCTTTCCAGAATGTCGCCGATTCGGCATGTCCGGGGTCACCGTTTTTAAGTCACAAAAAAAATAATTAAAAATATCACTTTTTTGGAAAAAATAAATTTAAAAAATCACTTTTTTTTGAAAATGGTTTAAAATTATATTTTGGGTCCTTTCCAGAATGTCGCCAATTCGGCATGTCCGGGGTCACCGTTTTTAAGTCACGAAAAAATAAATTTAAAAAATCACTTTTTTGTGAAAAAATAAATTTTAAAAATCACTTTTTTGTGAAAATGGTTTAAAAATATTTTTTTGTGTCCTTTCCAGAATGTCGCCAATTCGGCATGTCCGGGGTCACCGTTTTTAAGTCGCGAAAAAATAAATTTAAAAAATCACTTTTTTGTGAATATGGTTTAAAATTATATTTTGGGTCCTTTCCAGAATGTCGCCAATTCGGCATGTCCGGGGTCACCATTTTTAAGTCACGAAAAAATTAATTTAAAAAATCACTTTTTTGTGAAAATGGTTTAAAATTATTTTTTGTGTCCTTTCCAGAATGTCGCCAATTCGGCATGTCCGGGGTCACCGTTTTTAAGTCACGAAAAAATTAATTTAAAAAATAACTTTTTTTGTGAAAATGGTTTAAAATTATTTTTTGTGTCCTTTCCAGAATGTCGCCAATTCGGCATGTCCGGGGTCACCGTTTTTAAGTCACGAAAAAATAAATTTTAAAAATCACTTTTTTGTGAAAAAATAAATTTTAAAAATCACTTTTTTGTGAAAATGGTTTAAAAATATTTTTTGTGTCCTTTCCAGAATGTCGCCAATTCGGCATGTCCGGGGTCACCGTTTTTAAGTCGCGAAAAAATAAATATATATATATATATTTTTTGTGAAAATGGTTTAAAATTATATTTTGGGTCCTTTCCAGAATGTCGCCAATTCCGCATGTCAGGGGTCGCCGTTTTTAAGTCACGAAAAAAATAATAAAAAAATATATTTTTTTTGTGAAAATGGTTTAAAATTATATTTTGGGTCCTTTCCAGAATGTCGCCAATTCGGCATGTCCGGGGTCACCGTTTTTAAGTCACGAAAAAATTAATTTAAAAAATAACTTTTTTTGTGAAAATGGTTTAAAATTATTTTTTGTGTCCTTTCCAGAATGTCGCCAATTCGGCATGTCCGGGGTCACCGTTTTTAAGTCACGAAAAAATTAATTTAAAAAATAACTTTTTTTGTGAAAATGGTTTAAAATTATATTTTGGGTCCTTTCCAGAATGTCGCCAATTCGGCATGTCCGGGGTCACCGTTTTTAAGCCGCGAAAAAAATTTTTTAAAAAATCACTTTTTTGTGAAAATGGTTTAAAATTATATTTTGGGTCCTTTCCAGAATGTCGCCGATTCGGCATGTCCGGGGTCACCGTTTTTAAGTCACAAAAAAATAATTAAAAATATCACTTTTTTGGAAAAAATAAATTTAAAAAATCACTTTTTTTTGAAAATGGTTTAAAATTATATTTTGGGTCCTTTCCAGAATGTCGCCAATTCGGCATGTCCGGGGTCACCGTTTTTAAGCCGCGAAAAAATAAATTTAAAAAATCTCTTTTTTGAAAATGGTTTAAAATGATATTTTGGGTCCTTTCCAGAATGTCGCCAATTCGGCATGTCCGGGGTCACCGTTTTTAAGTCACGAAAAAATTAATTTAAAAAATCACTTTTTTGTGAAAATGGTTTAAAATTATTTTTTGTGTCCTTTCCAGAATGTCGCCAATTCGGCATGTCCGGGGTCACCGTTTTTAAGTCACGAAAAAATTAATTTAAAAAATAACTTTTTTTGTGAAAATGGTTTAAAATTATTTTTTGTGTCCTTTCCAGAATGTCGCCAATTCGGCATGTCCGGGGTCACCGTTTTTAAGTCACGAAAAAATAAATTTTAAAAATCACTTTTTTGTGAAAAAATAAATTTTAAAAATCACTTTTTTGTGAAAATGGTTTAAAAATATTTTTTGTGTCCTTTCCAGAATGTCGCCAATTCGGCATGTCCGGGGTCACCGTTTTTAAGTCGCGAAAAAATAAATATATATATATATATTTTTTGTGAAAATGGTTTAAAATTATATTTTGGGTCCTTTCCAGAATGTCGCCAATTCCGCATGTCAGGGGTCGCCGTTTTTAAGTCACGAAAAAAATAATAAAAAAATATATTTTTTTTGTGAAAATGGTTTAAAATTATATTTTGGGTCCTTTCCAGAATGTCGCCAATTCGGCATGTCCGGGGTCACCGTTTTTAAGTCACGAAAAAATTAATTTAAAAAATAACTTTTTTTGTGAAAATGGTTTAAAATTATTTTTTGTGTCCTTTCCAGAATGTCGCCAATTCGGCATGTCCGGGGTCACCGTTTTTAAGTCACGAAAAAATTAATTTAAAAAATAACTTTTTTTGTGAAAATGGTTTAAAATTATATTTTGGGTCCTTTCCAGAATGTCGCCAATTCGGCATGTCCGGGGTCACCGTTTTTAAGCCGCGAAAAAAAAAATTTAAAAAATCACTTTTTTGTGAAAATGGTTTAAAATTATATTTTGGGTCCTTTCCAGAATGTCGCCGATTCGGCATGTCCGGGGTCACCGTTTTTAAGTCACAAAAAAATAATTAAAAATATCACTTTTTTGGAAAAAATAAATTTAAAAAATCACTTTTTTTTGAAAATGGTTTAAAATTATATTTTGGGTCCTTTCCAGAATGTCGCCAATTCGGCATGTCCGGGGTCACCGTTTTTAAGCCGCGAAAAAATAAATTTAAAAAATCTCTTTTTTGAAAATGGTTTAAAATGATATTTTGGGTCCTTTCCAGAATGTCGCCAATTCGGCATGTCCGGGGTCACCGTTTTTAAGTCACGAAAAAATAAATTTTAAAAATCACTTTTTTGTGAAAAAATAAATTTTAAAAATCACTTTTTTTTGAAAATGGTTTAAAAATATTTTTGTGTCCTTTCCAGAATGTAGCCAATTCGGCATGTCCCAGGTCACCGTTTTTAAGTCCGGTGAAAATGGTTTAAAATTATATTTTGGGTCCTTTCAGAATGTCGCCAATTCGGCATGTCAGGGGTTTTTTAAGTCGCGAAAAATACATTTAAAAAATCACTTTTTTGTGAAAAAATACATTTTAAAAATCACTTTTTGTGAAAATGGTTTAAAAATTTTTTGTGTCCTTTCCAGAATGTCGCCAATTTGTCCGGGGTGGGGTCAAAGTCGCGAAAAATAAATTTAAAAATCACTTTTTTGAAAATGGTTTAAAATTATATTTTGGGTCCTTTCAGAATGTCGCCAATTCGGCATGTCCAGGGTCACCGTTTTAAGCCGCGAAAAAATAAATTTAAAAATCTCTTTTTTGAAAATGGTTTAAAATGATATTTTGGGTCCTTTCAGAATGTCGCCAATTCGGCATGTCCGGGGTCACCGTTTTTAAGTCACGAAAAAATAAATTTTAAAAATCACTTTTTTGTGAAAAAATAAATTTTAAAAATCACTTTTTGTGAAAATGGTTTAAAAATATTTTTTGTGTCCTTTCCAGAATGTAGCCAATTCGGCATGTCCGGGGTCACCGTTTTTAAGTCACGTGAAAATGGTTTAAAATTATTTTTGTGTCCTTTCCAGAATGTAGCCAAAAAAAAAAAAAAAATATATATATTTTTTTGTGAAAATGGTTTAAAATTATATTTTGGGTCCTTTCCAGAATGTCGCCAATTCGGCATGTCAGGGGTCGCCGTTTTAAGTCGCGAAAAAATACATTTAAAAATCACTTTTTGTGAAAAATACATTTTAAAAATCACTTTTTTGTGAAAATGGTTTAAAAATATTTTTGTGTCCTTTCCAGAATGTCGCCAATTCGGCATGTCCGGGGTGGGGTCACCGTTTTTAAGTCGCGAAAAAATAAATTTAAAAAATCACTTTTTTGTGAAAATGGTTTAAAATTATATTTTGGGTCCTTTCCAGAATGTCGCCAATTCGGCATGTCCGGGGTCACTGTTTTTAAGTCGTAAATTTAAAAAATCACTTTTTTGTGAAAATGGTTTAAAATTATATTTTGGGTCCTTTCCAGAATGTAGCCAATTCGGCATGTCCGGGGTCACCGTTTTTAAGTCACGAAAAAAAAAATATATATATATATTTTTTTTGTGAAAATGGTTTAAAATTATATTTTGGGTCCTTTCCAGAATGTCGCCAATTCGGCATGTCAGGGGTCGCCGTTTTTAAGTCGCGAAAAAATACATTTAAAAAATCACTTTTTTGTGAAAAAATACATTTTAAAAATCACTTTTTTGTGAAAAAATAAATTTAAAAATTCACTTTTTTGTGAAAAAATAAATATAAAAAATCACTTTTTTGTGAAAATGGTTTAAAATTATTTTTGGGGTCCTTTCAGAATGTCGCCAATTCGGCATGTCCGGGGTCACCGTTTTTAAGTCACAAAAAAATAAATTTAAAAATCACTTTTTGTGAAAATGGTTTAAAATTATTTTTGGGGTCCTTTCAGAATGTCGCCAATTCGGCATGTCCGGGGTCACCGTTTTTAAGTCACAAGAAAATAAATTTAAAAAATCACTTTTTGTGAAAAAATAAATGTAAAAAATCACTTTTTTGTGAAAATGGTTTAAAATTATTTTTGGGGTCCTTTCCAGAATGTCGCCAATTCGGCATGTCCGGGGTCACCGTTTTTAAGTCACGAAAAAAAAAAATATATATATATATTTTTTGTGAAAATGGTTTAAAATTATATTTTGGGTCCTTTCCAGAATGTCGCCAATTCGGCATGTCCGGCGTCACTGTTTTTAAGTCACGAAAAAATTCATTTAAAAAATGGTTTTAAATTATTTTTGGGGTCCTTTCCAGAATGTCGCCAATTCGGCATGTCCGGGGTCACCGTTTTTAAGTCACGAAAAAAATAATTTAAAAAATCACTTTATGGTGAAAAAATTAATTTAAAAAATCACTTTTTTGTGAAAAAATTAATTTAAAAAATCACTTTGTGAAAAAATAAATATAAAAAATCACTTTTTTGTGAAAATGGTTTAAAATCATTTTTGGGGTCCTTTCCAGAATGTCGCCAATTCGGCATGTCCGGGGTCACCGTTTTTAAGTCACGAAAATAACAAAAAAAAAACACTTTTTTGTGAAAAAATAAACATAAAAAATCATTTTTTTGTGAAAATGGTTTAAAATCATTTTTGGGGTCCTTTCCAGAATGTCGCCAATTCGGCATGTCCGGGGTCACCGTTTTTAAGTCACGAAAAAATTAATATAAAAAATCACTTTTTTGTGAAAAAACAAACACAAAAAATCACTTTTTTGTGAAAATGGTTTAAAAATATTTTTTGTGTCCTTTCCAGAATGTCGCCAATTCGGCATGTCCGGGGTGGGGTCACCGTTTTTAAGTCGCGAAAAAATAAATTTAAAAAATCACTTTTTTTTGAAAATGGTTTAAAATTATATTTTGGGTCCTTTCCAGAATGTCGCCAATTCGGCATGTCCAGGGTCACCGTATTTAAGCCGCGAAAAAATAAATTTAAAAAATCTCTTTTTTGAAAATGGTTTAAAATGATATTTTGGGTCCTTTCCAGAATGTCGCCAATTCGGCATGTCCGGGGTCACCGTTTTTAAGTCACGAAAAAATAAATTTTAAAAATCACTTTTTTGTGAAAAAATAAATTTTAAAAATCACTTTTTTGTGAAAATGGTTTAAAAATATTTTTTGTGTCCTTTCCAGAATGTCGCCAATTCGGCATGTCCGGGGTCACCGTTTTTAAGTCACGAAAAATTTAATTTAAAAAATAACTTTTTTTGTGAAAATGGTTTAAAATTATTTTTTGTGTCCTTTCCAGAATGTAGCCAATTCGGCATGTCCGGGGTCACCGTTTTTAAGTCACGAAAAAAAAAAATATATATATATTTTTTTTGTGAAAATGGTTTAAAATTATATTTTGGGTCCTTTCCAGAATGTCGCCAATTCGGCATGTCAGGGGTCGCCGTTTTTAAGTCGCGAAAAAATACATTTAAAAAATCACTTTTTTGTGAAAAAATACATTTAAAAATCACTTTTTGTGAAAATGGTTTAAAAATATTTTTTGTGTCCTTTCCAGAATGTCGCCAATTCGGCATGTCCGGGGTGGGGTCACCGTTTTTAAGTCGCGAAAAAATAAATTTAAAAAATCACTTTTTTGTGAAAATGGTTTAAAATTATATTTTGGGTCCTTTGCAGAATGTCGCCAATTCGGCATGTCCGGGGTCACTGTTTTTAAGTCGCGAAAAAATAAATTTAAAAAATCACTTTTTTGTGAAAATGGTTTAAAATTATATTTTGGGTCCTTTCCAGAATGTAGCCAATTCGGCATGTCCGGGGTCACCGTTTTTAAGTCACGAAAAAAAAAATATATATATATATTTTTTTTGTGAAAATGGTTTAAAATTATATTTTGGGTCCTTTCCAGAATGTCGCCAATTCGGCATGTCAGGGGTCGCCGTTTTTAAGTCGCGAAAAAATACATTTAAAAAATCACTTTTTTGTGAAAAAATACATTTTAAAAATCACTTTTTTGTGAAAAAATAAATTTAAAAATTCACTTTTTTGTGAAAAAATAAATATAAAAATCACTTTTTGTGAAAATGGTTTAAAATTATTTTTGGGGTCCTTTCAGAATGTCGCCAATTCGGCATGTCCGGGGTCACCGTTTTTAAGTCACAAAAAAATAAATTTAAAAAATCACTTTTTTGTGAAAATGGTTTAAAATTATTTTTGGGGTCCTTTCCAGAATGTCGCCAATTCGGCATGTCCGGGGTCACCGTTTTTAAGTCACAAGAAAATAAATTTAAAAAATCACTTTTTTGTGAAAAAATAAATGTAAAAAATCACTTTTTTGTGAAAATGGTTTAAAATTATTTTTGGGGTCCTTTCCAGAATGTCGCCAATTCGGCATGTCCGGGGTCACCGTTTTTAAGTCACGAAAAAAAAAAATATATATATATATTTTTTGTGAAAATGGTTTAAAATTATATTTTGGGTCCTTTCCAGAATGTCGCCAATTCGGCATGTCCGGCGTCACTGTTTTTAAGTCACGAAAAAATTCATTTAAAAAATGGTTTTAAATTATTTTTGGGGTCCTTTCCAGAATGTCGCCAATTCGGCATGTCCGGGGTCACCGTTTTTAAGTCACGAAAAAAATAATTTAAAAAATCACTTTTTGGTGAAAAAATTAATTTAAAAAATCACTTTTTTGTGAAAAAATAAATATAAAAAATCACTTTTTGTGAAAATGGTTTAAAATTATTTTTGGGTCCTTTCAGAATGTCAATTCGGCATGTCCGAACAAAAAATTAATTTAAAAAATCACTTTTTTTGTGAAAAAAAAAAAAATACTTTGTGAAAAATAAATATAAAAAATCACTTTTTTGTGAAAATGGTTTAAAATCATTTTTGGGGTCCTTTCAGAATGTCGCCAATTCGGCATGTCCGGGGTCACCGTTTTTAAGTCACGACAAAAAAAATTTTTTTTGAAAAAATAAACATAAAAATCATTTTTTTGTGAAAATGGTTTAAAATCATTTTTGGGTCCTTTCCAGAATGTCGCCAATTCGGCATGTCCGGGGTCACCGTTTTTAAGTCACGAAAAAAAAATTAAAAAAAATCATTTTTTTTGAAAATGGTTTAAAATTATATTTTGGGTCCTTTCAGAATGTCGCCAATTCGGCATGTCCGGGGTCACTGTTTTTAAGTCGAAAAAATAAATTTAAAAAATCACTTTTTTGTGAAAATGGTTTAAAATTATATTTTGTGTCCTTTCCAGAATGTAGCCAATTCGGCATGTCCGGGGGGTCACCGTTTTTAAGTCACGAAAAAAAAATATAAATAATATTTTTTTTGTGAAAATGGTTTAAAATTATATTTTGGGTCCTTTCAGAATGTCGCCAATTCGGCATGTCAGGGTCACCGTTTTTAAGTCGCGAAAAAATACATTTAAAAAATCACTTTTTTGTGAAAAAATACATTTAAAAATCACTTTTTTGTGAAAAAATAAATTTAAAAATTCACTTTTTTGTGAAAAAATAAATATAAAAATCACTTTTTTGTGAAAATGGTTTAAAATTATTTTTGGGGTCCTTTCCAGAATGTCGCCAATTCACATGTCCGGGGTCACCGTTTTTAAGTCAAAAAAAATAAATTTAAAAAATCACTTTTTTGTGAAAATGGTTTAAAATTATTTTTGGGGTCCTTTCAGAATGTCGCCAATTCGGCATGTCCGGGGTCACCGTTTTTAAGTCACAAAAAATAAATTTAAAAAATCACTTTTTTGTGAAAAAATAAATGTAAAAAATCACTTTTTTGTGAAAATGGTTTAAAATTATTTTTGGGGTCCTTTCCAGAATGTCGCCAATTCGGCATGTCCGGGGTCACCGTTTTTAAGTCACGAAAAAAATATATATAATATATTTTTTGTGAAAATGGTTTAAAATTATATTTTGGGTCCTTTCCAGAATGTCGCCAATTCGGCATGTCCGGGTCACTGTTTTTAAAAAATACGAAAAAATTCATTTAAAAAATGGTTTTAAATTATTTTTGGGGTCCTTTCCAGAATGTCGCCAATTCGGCATGTCCGGGGTCACCGTTTTTAAGTCACGAAAAAAATAATTTAAAAAATCACTTTTTGGTGAAAAAATTAATTTAAAAAATCACTTTTTTGTGAAAAAATTAATTTAAAAAATCACTTTGTGAAAAAATAAATATAAAAAATCACTTTTTTGTGAAAATGGTTTAAAATCATTTTTGGGGTCCTTTCCAGAATGTCGCCAATTCGGCATGTCCGGGGTCACCGTTTTTAAGTCACGAAAATAACAAAAAAAAAACACTTTTTTGTGAAAAAATAAACATAAAAAATCATTTTTTTGTGAAAATGGTTTAAAATCATTTTTGGGGTCCTTTCCAGAATGTCGCCAATTCGGCATGTCCGGGTCACCGTTTTTAAGTCACGAAAAATTAATATAAAAAATCACTTTTTTGTGAAAAAATACAAACACAAAAAATCACTTTTTGTGAAAATGGTTTAAAAATATTTTTGTGTCCTTTCCAGAATGTCGCCAATTCGGCATGTCCGGGTGGGGTCACCGTTTTAAGTCGCGAAAAAATAAATTTAAAAATCACTTTTTTTTGAAAATGGTTTAAAATTATATTTTGGGTCCTTTCCAGAATGTCGCCAATTCGGCATGTCCAGGGTCACCGTATTTAAGCCGCGAAAAAATAAATTTAAAAAATCTCTTTTTTGAAAATGGTTTAAAATGATATTTTGGGTCCTTTCCAGAATGTCGCCAATTCGGCATGTCCGGGGTCACCGTTTTTAAGTCACGAAAAAATAAATTTTAAAAATCACTTTTTTGTGAAAAAATAAATTTTAAAAATCACTTTTTTGTGAAAATGGTTTAAAAATATTTTTTGTGTCCTTTCCAGAATGTCGCCAATTCGGCATGTCCGGGGTCACCGTTTTTAAGTCACGAAAAATTTAATTTAAAAAATAACTTTTTTTGTGAAAATGGTTTAAAATTATTTTTTGTGTCCTTTCCAGAATGTAGCCAATTCGGCATGTCCGGGGTCACCGTTTTTAAGTCACGAAAAAAAAAAATATATATATATTTTTTTTGTGAAAATGGTTTAAAATTATATTTTGGGTCCTTTCCAGAATGTCGCCAATTCGGCATGTCAGGGGTCGCCGTTTTTAAGTCGCGAAAAAATACATTTAAAAAATCACTTTTTTGTGAAAAAATACATTTTAAAAATCACTTTTTTGTGAAAATGGTTTAAAAATATTTTTTGTGTCCTTTCCAGAATGTCGCCAATTCGGCATGTCCGGGGTGGGGTCACCGTTTTTAAGTCGCGAAAAAATAAATTTAAAAAATCACTTTTTGTGAAAATGGTTTAAAATTATATTTTGGGTCCTTTCCAGAATGTCGCCAATTCGGCATGTCCGGGGTCACTTTTTTAAGTCGAAAAAATAAATTTAAAAAATCACTTTTTGTGAAAATGGTTTAAAATTATATTTTGGGTCCTTTCCAGAATGTAGCCAATTCGGCATGTCCGGGGTCACCGTTTTTAAGTCACGAAAAAAAATATATATATATATATTTTTTTTGTGAAAATGGTTTAAAATTATATTTTGGGTCCTTTCCAGAATGTCGCCAATTCGGCATGTCAGGGGTCGCCGTTTTTAAGTCGCACGAAAAATACATTTAAAAATCACTTTTTGTGAAAAAATACATTTTAAAAATCACTTTTTTGTGAAAAATAAATTTAAAAATTCACTTTTTTGTGAAAAAATAAATATAAAAAATCACTTTTTTGTGAAAATGGTTTAAAATTATTTTTGGGGTCCTTTCCAGAATGTCGCCAAATGTCCGGGGTCACTTTTTTAAGTCACAAAAAATAAATTTAAAAAATCACTTTTTTGTGAAAATGGTTTAAAATTATTTTTGGGGTCCTTTCCAGAATGTCGCCAATTCGGCATGTCCGGGGTCACCGTTTTTAAGTCACAAAAAATAAATTTAAAAATCACTTTTTTGTGAAAAAATAAATGTAAAAAATCACTTTTTGTGAAAATGGTTTAAAATTATTTTGGGGTCCTTTCAGAATGTCGCCAATTCGGCATGTCCGGGGTCACCGTTTTTAAGTCACGAAAAAAATAATTTAAAAAATCACTTTTTGGTGAAAAAATTAATTTAAAAAATCACTTTTTTGTGAAAAAATAAATATAAAAAATCACTTTCTTGTGAAAATGGTTTAAAATTATTTTGGGGGTCCTTTCCAGAATGTCGCCAATTCGGCATGTCCGGGGTCACCGTTTTTAAGTCACAAAAAAATTAATTTAAAAAATCACTTTTTTGTGAAAAAATTAATTTAAAAAATCACTTTGTGAAAAAATAAATATAAAAAATCACTTTTTTGTGAAAATGGTTTAAAATCATTTTTGGGGTCCTTTCCAGAATGTCGCCAATTCGGCATGTCCGGGGTCACCGTTTTTAAGTCACGAAAATAACAAAAAAAAAAAACACTTTTTTGTGAAAAAATAAACATAAAAAATCATTTTTTTGTGAAAATGGTTTAAAATCATTTTTGGGGTCCTTTCCAGAATGTCGCCAATTCGGCATGTCCGGGGTCACCGTTTTTAAGTCACGAAAAAATTAATATAAAAAATCACTTTTTTGTGAAAAAACAAACACAAAAAATCACTTTTTTGTGAAAAAATAAATTTAAAAATTCACTTTTTTGTGAAAATGGTTTAAAATTATTTTTTGGGTCCTTTCCAGAATGTCGCCAATTCGGCATGTCCGGGGTCACCGTTTTTAAGTCAAGAAAAAATAAATTTAAAAAAATCACTTTTTTGTGAAAATGTGGTTAAAAATTATTTTTTGGGTCCTTTCCAGAATGTCGCCAATTCGGCATGTCCGGGGTCACCGTTTTTAAGTCACGAAAAAATAAATAAAAAAAATCACTTTTTTGTGAAAAAACAAATATAAAAAATCACTTTTTTGTGAAAAAATAAATATAAAACACTTTTTTGTGAAAAAATAAATTAAAAAATTCACTTTTTTGTGAAAAAATAAATATAAAAAATCAATTTTTTGTGAAAATGGTTTAAAATTATTTTTGGGGTCCTTTCCAGAATGTCGCCAATTCGGCATGTCCGGGGTCACCGTTTTTAAGTCACGAAAAAATAAATAAAAAAAATCACTTTTTTGTGAAAAAACAAATATAAAAAATCACTTTTTTGTGAAAAAATAAATATAAAAAATCACTTTTTTGTGAAAAAATAAATTTAAAAATTCACTTTTTTGTGAAAAAATAAATATAAAAAATCAATCTTTTGTGAAAATGGTTTAAAATTATTTTTGGGGTCCTTTCCAGAATGTTGCCAATTCGGCATGTCCGGGGTCACCGTTTTTAAGTCACGAAAAAATAAATAAAAAAAATCTATTTTTTGTGAAAATGGTTTAAAATTATATTTTGGGTCCTTTCCAGAATGTCGCCAATTCGGCATGTCCGGCGTCACTGTTTTTAAGTCACGAAAAAATAAATGTAAAAAATCACTTTTTTGTGAAAAAATACATTTAAAAAATCACTTTTTTGTGAAAATGGTTTAAAATTATTTTTTGGGTCCTTTCCAGAATGTCGCCAATTCGGCATGTCCGGGGTCACCGTTTTTAAGTCACGAAAAAATAAATAAAAAAAATCTATTTTTTGTGAAAATGGTTTAAAATTATATTTTGGGTCCTTTCCAGAATGTCGCCAATTCGGCATGTCCGGCGTCACTGTTTTTAAGTCACGAAAAAATAAATGTAAAAAATCTATTTTTTGTGAAAATGGTTTAAAAATATTTTTTGTGTCCTTTCCAGAATGTCGCCAATTCGGCATGTCCGGGGTGGGGTCACCGTTTTTAAGTCGCGAAAAAATAAATTTAAAAATCACTTTTTGTGAAAAAAAATTATATTTTAGAAAATTCGGCATGTCCGGGGTCACTGTTTTTAAGTCGCGAAAAATAAATTTAAAAAATCACTTTTTGTGAAAATGGTTTAAATTATATTTTGGGTCCTTTCAGAATGTAGCCAATTCGGCATGTCCGGGGTCACCGTTTTTAAGTCACGAAAAAAATTATAAATTATTTTTTTTGTGAAAATGGTTTAAAATTATATTTTGGGTCCTTTCAGAATGTCGCCAATTCGGCATGTCAGGGGTCACCGTTTTTAAGTCGCGAAAAAATACATTTAAAAAATCACTTTTTTTTGTGAAAAAATACATTTTAAAAATCACTTTTTGTGAAAAAATAAATTTAAAAATTCACTTTTTGTGAAAAAATAAATATAAAAAATCACTTTTTGTGAAAATGGTTTAAAATTATTTTGGGGTCCTTTCCAGAATGTCGCCAATTCGGCATGTCCGGGTCACCGTTTTTAAGTCACAAGAAAATAAATTTAAAAAATCACTTTTTGTGAAAAATAAATGTAAAAATCACTTTTTTGTGAAAATGGTTTAAAATCATTTTTGGGGTCCTTTCCAGAATGTCGCCAATTCGGCATGTCCGGGGTCACCGTTTTTAAGTCACGAAAAAAAAAAATATATATATATATTTTTTGTGAAAATGGTTTAAAATTATATTTTGGGTCCTTTCCAGAATGTCGCCAATTCGGCATGTCCGGCGTCACTGTTTTTAAGTCACGAAAAAATTCATTTAAAAAATGGTTTTAAATTATTTTTGGGGTCCTTTCCAGAATGTCGCCAATTCGGCATGTCCGGGGTCACCGTTTTAAGTCACGAAAAAATAATTTAAAAAATCACTTTTTTGTGAAAAAATTTAAAAATCAAAAAAATTAATTTAAAAAATCACTTTTTTAAGTGAAAAAATAAATATAAAAATCACTTTTTGTGAAAATGGTTTAAAATTATTTTTGGGGTCCTTTCCAGAATGTCGCCAATTCGGCATGTCCGGGGTCACCGTTTTTAAGTCACGAAAATAACAAAAAAAAAAACACTTTTTGTGAAAAAATAAACATAAAAATCATTTTTTTGTGAAAATGGTTTAAAATCATTTTTGGGGTCCTTTCCAGAATGTCGCCAATTCGGCATGTCCGGGGTCACCGTTTTTAAGTCACGAAAAAATAATATAAAAATCACTTTTTGTGAAAAAACAAATACAAAAATCACTTTTTGTGAAAATGGTTTAAAAATATTTTTTTGTGTCCTTTCCAGAATGTCGCCAATTCGGCATGTCCGGGGGGTCACTTTTTGTCAAAAAAAATAAATTTAAAAAATCACTTTTTTGTGAAAATGGTTTAAATTATTTTTTGGGTCCTTTCCAGAATGTCGCCAATTCGGCATGTCCAGGGTCACCGTTTTTAAGTCGCGAAAAAATAAATTTAAAAAATCTCTTTTTGTGAAAATGGTTTAAAATGATATTTTGGGTCCTTTCCAGAATGTCGCCAATTCGGCATGTCCGGGGTCACCGTTTTAAGTCACGAAAAAATAAA
The DNA here is from genome assembly GCF_021184085.1 of Oncorhynchus gorbuscha. Classification (NCBI taxonomy): domain Eukaryota; kingdom Metazoa; phylum Chordata; class Actinopteri; order Salmoniformes; family Salmonidae; genus Oncorhynchus; species Oncorhynchus gorbuscha. The sequence goes on along the minus strand of NW_025748258.1, from coordinate 3,119 downwards.
TTTTAAAAATCACTTTTTGTGAAAATAAATTTTAAAAATCACTTTTTTGTGAAAATGGTTTAAAAATTTTTTGTGTCCTTTCCAGAATGTCGCCAATTCGGCATGTCCGGGTCACCGTTTTTAAGTCACGAAAAATTTAATTTAAAAAATAATCTTTTTTGTGAAAATGGTTTAAAATTATTTTTGTGTCCTTTCCAGAATGTAGCCAATTCGGCATGTCCGGGGTCACCGTTTTTAAGTCACGAAAAAAAAAATAAAAAAAATTTTTTTTGTGAAAATGGTTTAAAATTATATTTTGGGTCCTTTCCAGAATGTCGCCAATTCGGCATGTCAGGGTCACCGTTTTTAAGTCACGAAAAATAAATTTAAAAAATCACTTTTTGTGAAAAAATACATTTAAAAATCACTTTTTTGTGAAAATGGTTTAAAATTATTTTTGTGTCCTTTCCAGAATGTCGCCAATTCGGCATGTCCGGGGTCACCGTTTTTAAGTCACGAAAAATAAATAAAAAAATCACTTTTTGTAAAATGGTTTAAAATTATATTTTGGGTCCTTTTGTGCCAAATGTCCGGGGTCACTGTTTTTAAGTCGCGAAAAAATAAATTAAAAAATCACTTTTGTGAAAATGGTTTAAAATTATTTTTGGGTCCTTTCCAGAATGTAGCCAATTCGGCATGTCCGGGGTCACCGTTTTTAAGTCACGAAAAAATAAATAAAAAAATCTTTTTTTGTGAAAATGGTTTAAAATTATATTTTGGTCCTTTCAGAATGTCGCCAATTCGGCATGTCCGGGTCACCGTTTTTAAGTCAAAAAATACATTTAAAAAATAAAAAAAATACAAAAAAAAAAAATTTAAATTCACTTTTTGTAAAAAATAAATATAAAATCACTTTTTGTGAAAATGGTTTAAATTATTTTTTGGGTCCTTTCCAGAATCTCACCAATTCGGCATGTCCGGGGTCACCGTTTTAAGTCACAAAAAATAAATTTAAAAAATCACTTTTGTTGTGAAAAAATAAATGTAAAAACACTTTTTTTGTGAAAATGGTTTAAAATCATTTTTGGGGTCCTTTCAGAATGTCGCCAATTCGGCATGTCCGGGTCACCGTTTTAAGTCACGAAAACATTTAAAAACACTTTTTTGTGAAAATAAATGTAAAAAATCACTTTTTTGTGAAAATGGTTTAAAATTATTTTTTGGGTCCTTTCCAGAATGTCGCCAATTCGGCATGTCCGGGGTCACCGTTTTTAAGTCACAAAAAAATAATTTAAAAAATCACTTTTTGGTGAAAAAATTAATTTAAAAAATCACTTTTTGTGAAAAAATAAATATAAAAAATCACTTTTTGTGAAAATGGTTTAAAATCATTTTGGGGTCCTTTCCAGAATGTCGCCAATTCGGCATGTCCGGGGTCACCGTTTTTAAGTCACAAAAAACAAATTTAAAAAACACTTTTTTGTGAAAAATTTTTAAAAAATCACTTTGTGAAAAATAAATGTAAAAAATCACTTTTTGTGAAAATGGTTTAAAATCATTTTTGGGGTCCTTTCCAGAATGTCGCCAATTCGGCATGTCCGGGGTCACCGTTTTTAAGTCACGAAAATAACAAAAAAAAAACTTTTTGTGAAAAAATAAACATAAAAAATCATTTTTTGTGAAAATGGTTTAAAATCATTTTTGGGTCCTTTCCAGAATGTCGCCAATTCGGCATGTCCGGGGTCACCGTTTTTAAGTCACGAAAAAAATAATATAAAAAAAACACTTTTTTGTGAAAAAAACAAACACAAAAATCACTTTTTGTGAAAAATAAAAAATCACTTTTTGTGAAAATGGTTTAAAATTATTTTTGGGTCCTTTCAGAATGTCACCAATTCGGCATGTCCGGGGTCACCGTTTTAAGTCAAGAAAAAATAAATTTAAAAAAATCACTTTTTTGTGAAAATGTGGTTAAAATTATTTTTTGGGTCCTTTCAGAATGTCACCAATTCGGCATGTCCGGGTCACCGTTTTAAGTCACGAAAAAATAATTTAAAAAATCACTTTTTGGTGGAAAAATTAATTTAAAAATCACTTTTTTGTGAAAAAAATAAATATAAAAAAATCACTTTCTTGTGAAAATGGTTTAAATTATTTTGGGGGTCCTTTCCAGAATGTCGCCAATTCGGCATGTCCGGGTCACCGTTTTAAGTCACAAAAAAATTAATTTAAAAATCACTTTTTGTGAAAAAATTAATTTAAAAAATCACTTTGTGAAAAAATAAATATAAAAATCACTTTTTGTGAAAATGGTTTAAAATCATTTTTGGGGGTCCTTTTCAGAATGTCGCCATCTCGGCATGTCCGGGAGTCACCGTTTTTAAGTCACGAAAATAACAAAAAAACACTTTTTGTGAAAAAATAAACATAAAAATCATTTTTGTGAAAATGGTTTTAAAATCATTTTTGGGGTCCTTTCCAGAATGTCGCCAATTCGGCATGTCCGGGGTCACCGTTTTTAAGTCACGAAAAAATTACTATAAAAAATCACTTTTTGTGAAAAACAAACACAAAAATCACTTTTTGTGAAAAAAAATAAATTTAAAAATTCACTTTTTTGTGAAAATGGTTTAAAATTATTTTTGGGTCCTTTCCAGAATATCGCCAATTAGGCATGTCCGGGGGTCACCGTTTTTAAGTCAAAAAAATAAATTTAAAAAATCACTTTTTTGTGAAAATGTGGTTAAAAATTATTTTGGGTCCTTTCAGAATGTCGCCAATTCGGCTGTCCGGGTCACCGTTTTTAAGTCACGAAAAATAAATACAAAAATCACTTTTTGTGAAAAAACAAATATAAAAAATCACTTTTTGTGAAAAAATAAATATAAAACACTTTTTTGTGAAAAAATAAATTAAAAAATTCACTTTTTGTGAAAAAATAAATATAAAATCAATTTTTTGTGAAAATGGTTTAAAATTATTTTTGGGGTCTTTCCAGAATGTCGCCAATTAGAGGCATGTCGGGGTCACCGTTTTTAAGTCACGAAAAAATAAATAAAAAAAATCACTTTTGTGAAAAAACAAATATAAAAAATCACTTTTTGTGAAAAAATAAATATAAAAATCACTTTTTGTGAAAA